>NC_084593.1:43204487-43504487 GCF_033807715.1 Cololabis saira | reverse complement strand
TTAGTAAATGATATAATTACAGAGAGCAGGAGTGATATTTTCTGCTTAACAGAAACATGATTACAGGAGGAAGAGTATGTTAGTTTGAATGAATCAACTCCGCCCGGCTACTTTAATCATCACATTCCTAGAAGCACGGGCCGAGGCGGAGGAGTCGCAGCAATTTATAACTCCGGTCTCCAAACAAAAATTGAACCCAAGTGCAACTATAATACATTTGAAAGCCTCATGCTTGGTCTGAAATTTCCGAGCCGGAAATCAGAGAAGCCAGTTGTGTTAGTGGTAGTGTACCGGCCCCCTGCTGGTGCGTATCTGGAGTTTTTGTCTGAATTTTCAGATTTCCTTTCTGGATTATTGATCAGCACAGATAAATTCATCATAGTGGGTGATTTTAACATTCATATGGATGTTGAAAGCGATAATCTTAAATTAGCCTTCGATTCTCTTCTAGAATCAATGGGTATCTCACAAAAAGTGGATAAACCGACGCACTGTTTTAATCATACTCTCGATCTCGTTCTCACCTACGGTGTTGAAACTGATGGTCTGTTGGTGTCACCTGTAAACTCCCTTTTATCCGACCATTACTTAATAACGTTTGAATTTAATTTTGTTGATGTTGAAGTGCAAAATAGGAGGTATTATTTTAGCAGATGTTTGTCTGATGAAGTTATTGTTAAATTTAGGGAGGCCATTGCTTATCTTACGACAGTGCGAAATAGTGATGTAGTCGAGGCCAGTGACCTGGGTTCTACCTCTGCAGATGTTGATTTCCTTGCTAGTAACACTGCTGATTTGTTGCATTCAGCTTTAGATGAAGTTGCTCCTTTGAAAAGGAGGGTTTCTAGCCACAGGAGCTTAACTCCCTGGTATAATTCAGATATCCGCATGTTGAAACAAAACGTGCGTAAAATGGAAAGGAAGTGGTACTCTTGTAGGTCTGTAGACTCTCATCGTGAATGGAAAGATATTCTAATAGTATATAAAAAAGCCATTCGCAAAGCCAGAACAGCTTATTATTCAACGTTGATAGAGGATAACAAAAGTAACCCACGTTTTCTGTTCAGCACTGTAGCCAGGCTGACAAAGAGTCACAACTCTGTTGAGCCGTGCATTCCTGCAGCTCTCAGTAGTGAGGACTTTATGGGCTTCTTCAACAGTAAAATCGCGAGAATTAGAGAAGAAATCAACCAGCCGGTTGTAGGTGTTTCTTCAGCTTTAGCGACTTCCCTAGGCTCTGACTTGTCTCTAGACTGTTTTGATCCTATAGACCTCCCTGAGCTGACTTCACTCGTTAATAGAGCTAAGTCAACCACATGTATGTTAGACCCCATCCCGACTCGACTATTCAAACATATTTTTTCTCTTATTGGTACGACAATACTGGACCAAATTAACTTATCCCTAAGTTTAGGATATGTACCACAGGTTTTCAAAGTCGCAGTAATTAAACCTTTACTTAAAAAACCTTCTCTTGACCCAGACACCTTAGCTAATTATAGACCAATTTCCAACCTTCCATTTGTGTCTAAAATTCTGGAAAAGGCAGTTTCAAGCCAGTTATGTGACTATTTGTATAGAAATGATCTGTTTGAAGTCTTTCAGTCAGGGTTCAGAATGCATCATAGCACAGAGACAGCACTTGTTCGAGTCACGAATGACCTCCTTATGGCCTCAGATAAGGGATTAGTGTCCATACTGGTTCTACTGGACCTCAGTGCTGCTTTTGACACTATAGATCATGGCATTTTACTGCACAGGTTAGAGCATGTTGTTGGGATTAAAGGGACAGCTCTATGTTGGTTTAAATCATATCTATCTGACAGGTTCCAGTTTGTTCATGTACATGAGGTTTCTTCAGAACAGTCAAGGGTCTGTTATGGTGTTCCGCAGGGTTCAGTGCTAGGGCCAATCCTGTTCAGTTTATACATGCAGCCGTTGGGAAGTATAATCCAGAATCACGGCATACACTTTCATTGTTATGCTGATGATACGCAGCTCTATTTGTCTATGAAGCCGGATGAAACAGAACCGTTAGTTAAACTTCAGGCATGTCTTAGGGACATCAAGGACTGGATGTCCAGAAATTTCCTGCTTCTAAATTCAGATAAAACAGAGGTTATCATTCTTGGTCCAGAGCATCTTAGGAAGGGATTAGATGGTGTTGCGATGGCTTCCAGTGCAACTGTGAGAAATCTTGGTGTTATTTTCGATCAGGATTTGTCGTTTAAACCATATGTCAATCAGGTTTGTAAAATAGCCTTTTTCCATCTCCGTAATATTGCAAAGATTAGGAAAATCCTCTCACAGAGTGATGCAGAAAAACTAGTTCATGCGTTTGTATCTTCTAGACTAGATTACTGTAATGTGTTGTTAGCAGGATGTCCAAGTAATTTGCTGAATAGGCTCCAGCTGATCCAAAATGCAGCAGCACGAGTACTGACAGGAATTAGCAGGAGAGACCACGTCTCTCCAGTGTTAGCGTCGCTCCATTGGTTACCCGTAAAATTCAGAATCCAATTTAAAATTTTATTACTTGCGTATAAAGCCCAAAACGGCTTAGCTCCGCATTATTTGCAAGACCTGATAGTGCCTTATGTTCCTGTCAGAGCTCTCCGTTCTCAGAGTGCAGGTTTACTCGTAGTTCCTAGAGTATCTAAATGTAGATTTGGAGGGCGGGCGTTCTGCTATCAGGCACCATTGCTTTGGAACCAACTTCCAATCTGGGTTAAGGAGGCTGACTCCACCTCCACCTTTAAAACTAAACTTAAAACCTTTCTGTTTAGTAAAGCCTATAGTTAGTGTTTAGTAAACCTCTAGCTGGTGTTGGTAAATCTCTAGGTAGTGTAAACTTTAGTGTGTCAGAGTCGCTCCTGTAGTTTCTTGTGCTGGCCCCCCCTTCTCCTCCCTTTTCTCTCTTTTGTCCATGTTGCAGCATCCTTTGCCGGACACCGGAACCTGCAGGTGGTCGTGGGTGGCTTGTAGCTTGCATTACGGAGCACAAGTCTTTCCCTGACCCTGCACCCCAACCTGGGACTTGCTGATTGGGCCGGAGCTTCGGGAGCTGTGTGCTGGCCTGCGGTCCCCACCCCTGGTCATCCCGTTGCTGCCCCCCCCTTCTCCTCCCTTTTCTCTCTTTTGTCCTGCAGGTGGCCGTGGGTGGCTTGTAGCTTGCATTACGGAGCACAAGTCTTTTCCTGACCCTGCACCCCAACCTGGGACTTGCTGATTGGGCCGGAGCTTCGGGAGCTGTGTGCTGGCCTGCGGTCCCCACCCCCGGTCATCCCGTTGCTGCTTCCACCTGCCTGCTGTGCTGTTGCCGTCCCTGACCCACCAGTCTGGCCCTCGGCAGGAGGGTCCCCCCTGATGAGCCTGGTCCTGCTCAAGGTTTCTTCCCTCCTAAAGGGGAGTTTTTCCTTGCCACTGTTTGGCTTAAGGTTTTTCTCCCACTAGGGGAGTTTTTTACCTGCCATTGTTTATGTAATATCTGCTCGGGGGTCATGTTCTGGGTATGGGTCTCTGTAAAGCGTCTAGAGACAACTCTGTTGTATTAGACGCTATATAAATAAAATTGAATTGAATTGAAATTGAATTGAATTGGAGGATTGGGCGTGGTCTGCGGGGGAGGAGCACACAGGTGTGCATGGTTCTGCTGATTGTGGCACACCTGTGCCCAATCAACCTCTCCACCCTGCCTGGGTTTATAAACAGCAGCTGCATACCAGAAGAGGGTCTGCTGAATGGAGGAAGCTTGTTGAGAGGCTATGCCCCATTGTGCCTTTTTTTTTAATAGAATATTGATTTTGCCCTCCGCCTGTACGCCTGTATGGGTTTTTTTACATAAAATAAAAAGCCTTATTTTTTGGCATTCTAGGCTCTGCGTGTTTTTTTACACCTCATCACCCAAGTCCAGTTTTGCCTTGTCCCCTTGTACGTGGGGAGGCCGCTCTGGTTCCTCACACTCATTTTAGTAAAATAATCTCATTACACTTAAAACAAGACTCATCACTGGAAAAAACAACAATTTTCACCTGTTTCAAGTAGATTTTCACTTAAAATAAGTAGAAAAATCTGCCAGTGGAACAAGATTTTTTTGCTTGTAATGAGAAGATAAATCTTGTCCCACTGGCAGATTTTTCTACTTATTTCAAGTGAAAATTTACTTGAAACAGGTAAAAATAAGTTATTTTTCTGGTGTTATTTTTCTGGTGATGACTCTAAATGTTGAAATAGCAGTAAAACCACATTCATTGATGAAATGACATAAGGGATGGAAAGGGGCGATGGCAGTTTTACAGGGGGGATGATTTGGACCATTTTTATTTCAGGGGGGATGCCATCCCCCCTCATTCCCCCTCAACTCCAGTACTGGGTGTAATTATTATTGGAGTAGAAAGTCTCCTTCTCCTGAGTCAGGGCTGACATGACCTGATATGTTGAGTTCAATATTAATCAGGACTTCCCAACTGGTCGCTGACTGCTCATAGTTCTGCCGCTCCGTGAGTAGTTATCCAAAATGAAGAATGAACAAACGTGTGATGGGTGGCATGGTGGCTTGGTGTTCAGCACTGTTGTTTCACAGCAAGACAGTTCGTAGTTCCCGGGACGAGTCTTTCTGCGTGGATGTATGTATATATATGGTTATATGATATGTATGGTTTATCCATATTCCCTCTGCAGTCCAAAACATATGTGAGGTTAATTGGTAATTGTAAATTGTCGGTAAGAGTGTGTGTGGTTGTTTGTCTAGATGTGGGTCTGTGATGGGTTGGTTAATCATCTGGGGGGTGTTGCCCCAGGAGAGCTGGGGCAGGCTGTGGCAGAGCCCCTGTGACACTAAACAGGAATAAGCAGGTAAATGATGGATGGATGAGACAGGTAACTGCAGAGTTGTGTCAGCTTCTGAATGATGAAGAGGCTCCATGTTAAATATCCTGTTTCAAAATGCATTGTATTTTGAATTTGGACTTAAATATCGATTATGAGTTTGTTTTGTTAGGGAAAATGCCAAAAGAGATAGTTTAAACTGAGGATAAGTACCTTATAAGAATTTTAAGAATAACAGCTCTTAAACTCATAACAAAAAACTGGCTTCAGAAATTAAGTCCAGTTTTAGAGAAATGGCGAGACTTAATGGAACAAGTAAAAGAAATGGAGCAATTAACGTATAAAATCAGAGGAAATCTTCGGATGAGACACATGCTGTGGGCTAAATGGGAGAGATATATAAAAAATGGGGGTGAAATGCTAAGATAGTATAAGACATGAAGAGATCTAAATGCACCTAAAAGCTTAGTACTCTTAATGCTGAGGTGGTCAATGGATTATCTGACGGATAGATACATGGAGGAGTCAACAACTGAACTTAATGTTTTTTGTTTGTTTATGGTTTTTTTTTTTTAGTTATTATCTTTGGAGGTATTGTCATGTACTTGTTTGTTTACTTGCTCTCATGGTGCGTCTCTCTCCCTCCAGTTGTATTGTGTTTATGAAATAAGAATGGAAATGAGGATTTGTGAAAATATGAATTTTAGTGAATACATAAAAGATAGTGAAGTGTAAGGGATGTTTAGGGGAGGGAGGTAATGGGGGTTAGAAGGTATTTAAAGGCACGTTATGCCTCTTTTTGTTTTGTTTTTGTTTGTGGTTGTTGTTTAGATATGTCCTTTTAATATTTTTTTCCTTTTTGTGTATATGTTGAGGTTGGTGTCTGTCTTATGTCTATATGTATTTTAGTTGTTTTTTTGTTATTGTTATACTGAACGTCACTATGGTGTGGCACATTATAGAAAAATAAAGTATTAAAAAAAATATCCTGTTTAGCTTAAATAAGTCTAAATGTGAGCTAACATTAATATAATGATATTTGAGTGTGTCTGGTGACATTTCTCCCACCTGCTGTTTTGAAGGCTTTACAAAGTGTTTCAGAGTCAAATATTTTTTGCAGATTCTGCACAGCTACCCGACATAAAGTTCAGTCTCATAATGTTGGGGATGGAGAATTTGGTCTGAGGACAAAAGCTAGCCATGACATGGATGTGCATGCAGTAATGCATGAGGATAGTCAAAGTCTAGAACATCTTCATACAGTCACTGGTTTCCCACCTGATGTCCTGCATGATCTTTTTGAAGGGATGTGCCAGTCGAGCTGGCCATGTGTATTGGGGAGATGATCCGTTCCAAGTGCTTTACCCATGAGTATTTAAAAAGGAAAATTGTGTCATTTCCATACCAGCACACAGACAAAGTTGATAGACCTCAGCCTATTCCAAAGAACTTTGCGGTAAAGAGCACCATTGGTGGCAACAGCCATGAAAATGCTACATTGCTTAGACTGCTCTCTTTGATGACTGGTAATGCAGTTCCTGAGGGATATGGAGCATGTGGTGCTTTTCCACTAGTACCTACTCGGCTCTACTCAACTCGGCCAAGTTTCTTTTCCATAACAATTCAGCATCTGGAGAAATAGGCATGATTGGAGCAAAGCTGCTGTGACGTATTTGATTGTGTATCTAAACGAAGAAGACAACAACACTAAAGATGTAGAACCTGGAGGAGATGATAGATGTGCTGCTGGATCTGTGGCTTGTGTTCGATATCAAGTGAGAGAAACTTCAAGCGGCGACGCTTTTTATTGTTTTTGTTTGTCTCGGTGCTGCTGAAAAGTCAGCTGGAGTCGTGAGCAGCTATGAAGAGACAGAACTCCTGGTGGATCTGGTCGTTCCTTATCGCCCATCTAGATCCCTTTTTAATTCTCTCCTCAGCACCAGGTTTATGAACATCTGACCCTCAGAGTTGGATCATGAAACAGACTTCTGCTTCCGTTGCTGCTTGAATAAAATGAACAAGAAGCCGTCAGAGTCGTTGTGTCGCTGATGTCACATCCTGACTCCGACGTCTGACTCCAACCCCCCGACCAATCGGTGGCCTGTAGTGTGATGATGTCAGATACAGCCGACTCAGCAGCTTAGAACCTCGGCAGAGTAGTTACAGAAAAAGTATCTACTCGGCACGCCTCCACCCGCCTCCACCCCTAGTGGAAAAGCGCAAAACCGAGGCGAGTCGGGTCGGGCTGAGTAGGTATGAGTGGAAAAGCGCCAATAGACTTCACTGTTGGAAGAGGTTGTTCAGTTGGTGCTTTGCTCAGCATTTACAGATAAATCCATCCAGTATTTGAAGACAAATATACAGAATCATAGACAGATGCTGCAATAAGTCTTTCCTGATTTCAAACTCCGACCTAAAGATCATTACATTGAACATTACCCTGATCTCATTTGCTATTTTGAACATCTTGTCCACTTTTGAGGGCAAAAACCCTTTTTCAAGCATGTTGTACATGACACACACAACTTTAAGAATGTGTTAAAAACACCAGCAAACAGGCATACACAGACAGTGGCATGCCATCTCAGTGCCCCATCTTTAAACCTCATCAGCAGACATCAAATGCCTCTTCTGTGATGGTATCAGTGCTTCCTGGTGTTGCCAGGTATAGATTAAACAATTAACAGACAGCAGCTTGATTTACAGCAGATCAAGGATCAACATCGATGGAACTGATTATGGTCTAGAAATGTTAGTTTCTGTTGGATAACAGGGAGGACTGCCTCAGTTTTGCAAAATTGAACATATTCTTCTTGTAATCAACCATGTTGTCTTTGTTTGCAGTGAGTACAAATCATACTACATTGAACGCCTGCGCTCCTATGAACTTTCACCAGGGAATTTGACTGTTCACTCTGTAGAGCTCAATGATTGCTTCATACTGTGTGTGTATTAACTTTTCATCTGTTAACCTAAAGCAGAGCACAACAACACAAATCAGGAGATGGCTACCCTCGAGAAATTTGTGCTCCAAATTTGTTACCACAATGATGCTCATTCTGCCTGAGTGACCACAATCAGTAGAAGAGCTGAAGAATATAATGCAGGAGAAATTCAAGACTCAACTGTGACTTTAAGGCCCTGACACACCAACCCGACGTCGCCCGCTCTCTGCCGACTGCTGTGTCGGCTCGCGTCGGCTGTGTCGGGCTGGATCGGGCTCATTTGACACACCGCAAATACGACACCCGACGGCGAACTAGCACGTACGTTCTGCGCATGCGTGAGAGGTAATTCCCCTCCATACCAGCAGGCAACGGTAGTCTGTATTCAGGGGCTAAAGGAGGAGGACAGCGCTTTTTTTTTCAAAGCTTTATTGAGAAAACACAAGTGCAATACAAAACAGACAAACAAAACTCTGTGTAGAATTACCGCTGGTTGAAATAAATCATTTAGGAAGATAAATGTTGGTTTAATAGATGAAATCTAACAGTTGTAGCTACGCCTGTTAAGAAATTTGCTCCGAAAATTTCGGGATTTTCTGCCTGCCGGCTCCGGAGCTGATTTATGGTTCCGCATTAAATCGACGCAGAGCCTACGGCGTAGGGTACGGCGTAGGGTACGGCGTAGGGTACGGCGTAGGGTACGGCGTACGGCGTGCGTCGCCGCGTACCCTACGCCGTAACCTACGCCATAGGCTCTGCGTTGGTGTAACGCAGAACTATAAATCAGCCTTTATTCTGGCGCGGTTTGAAAAAGACAAGCAAGTGATTATATACATTCACTGAGTGAATATTATGAAAGTAAAATATATATTTCTCGCTAGAAATGTAATCAAAACGCATTTTTATGCAGAAACTAACTCAAAATATTGATTTTATTCATAAGAAATGTCCGCCATATTTTTTTTTTATTCAGTCCGCAAATGACGACGAAAAGCATTCTGGGATATTCTGGGAACAGCCAATCACAGAGTGAGCTGTTTGACCGACGGCCGACGCCGATTCAACATGTCAAATCGTCTGAAAAGCTCCCGACGGCCGGCCGACCTGTGGCGACGTGCGGGACACACCAGGGAAACTAGCCCAACAGACGCACCGACGCTCACCGACGGCCCGACGGCCGAAAATCGGCTTGGTGTGTCAAGGCCTTTACCCTGCAGTATGAGGATCCTGTTTTTGATGGACAACTTAGCGTTTTTGTGGACATTGAGGAATTGCCAGAGAAGGGTACATTGAAAGTAGTGAGATGTGAAAGTGATGCCACCTTAACTGCAAGTTCTGATTCAGACATACTCCCACATGTACCTGTAACGCAGGGTCAGAAGAGCTCCATAAAGCAGCAGGGTCGTTGGGTCCTGAATCAGGCTCTATACTATATAAGACTCTATACTAGTCTGACTCTCTAGGACTCTTTAGCACGTTTGATGGCCTTCTTGGGGGCCTGTCTGGTCAGCCTGAATGTTTCGATGTCACCCTCCTCGTGCGCTTGCTTTTTCTGGAGCCTAAACCATTTGTTAGAGTTGGCTGGGAACCAAAATGAAGAAGGAAAAAGAGAGCAGAATTCCTGGTTGAATGATCGGGCCAACATAACCCAACATAAGACGGTGTCATGTATGTGGAGTCCCAGAGGGATGCAGTGTTTGGCTTCAGGCTGCAGAGTCAGTCATGCCTGTCCTCGGCTGGAGGCTGAAAAATGAAGAAATGAGTTAGAGCTAGGATCTCCAACCTCCAATCAGCCAGGTTTCTGCCCTTTCTCCTCTCCAGGTGAGAATATTTCAGCTGGTCATGGCTGCATGGCTTTCGCTGTTTTCTTCTCATTTTACATCGAAGCATTTTCGCTAGTTTCTCCTCTTAGTTGCTATCACACCTTGGTTTGTTTGTTCTGGTCTAAATCACCTCATGACTTTGTAAACTCCTATCACCACATAAACGCTTAGGTCCATACATGAATGTACAGAAATGAACATGGAAGTGGATTGTTCCAGACTGCAGATGAATGTTTTGATCCAGTGAAGTTGCCAAAGGCACAATAACGAAACAGGACATGTTCATCTGCATAACTCATCTAATGTGTGGGTTTTTAATGGACTAGAGCCTGCAGGTGTGAAAGCACCCGTAATCAGCCACTTCCAGAGGCCGTCTCACACTTTCGCCATGTTTGTGACTTATCAATGATATGATTTATTATCTTAGATGTGAATAGAAGTCAAGGTCAATGTATATTGTGGTATTCTTATGCATATAATACTAAGGTTTGAAAATGCTTTCAAGGGAGTGTTGCTGACACAGCCCGGTATGCCACTGGATCAGTAGGAACAATGAAGCAAAAACCCATAGTTGTTCTATTGTTAAAGCTTAATAGACAGAAATTCAGGATTTTCTTCTTTTTCCACCCAGTATGTGTTGTTACTTTTTAGGATTAAATGCTAAACATTATAATGTGAGCTACGTGTTGTACTTTTGGATGTGACTTCATGTATTATCAGACTAAATCTGCATTTGTACAACGCTGTATCTTTATGTGACTAACTGTAAACACTAATCAGTTATTTACAGATTTGTTCTTTTTTTGTTATCAATTATGTGTTCAGTTTACACTGCTTTGTAAATAGGCAGCAAAATCATCATAAGAGTGTCTTCTCATAATCCCTGAATGGATGTAGGACGCTGCTGCTCTAATCATGTCATAGATGCTACCAGTGCTTAATGTCAAACCTACAGGCCTTTACCATTTCATGTATTTATTTATCTGTATATTATTTAACATTATGTGAGTGAAGGATTGTTTATGTAAAATTTAATTTACCTTGTAAAAAAAAAAAAAAAAAAAAAAAAAAGCTTAATAGACTGTAGGTTTAAAGGAGCTTGAGGCTCCTTTTAAGAAATGAGACTCTATAGCGCCACCCTTCACCACGACGGCCGTCGGGGGTACTGCAGCCAACAGTGAAGCCGGCACAGGAGAACGGGGAGAACGCGCATGCAGCGTCATGTGACGTCACATCCGCAGGACAGCGCAGGAAATTCCGGCCCGGAATTGCAGCACATTTTGCAGCACACAGCCTGTTCAAGGCAAAGGAGAGATACACTAGAGGGCTCATTCTTTTTGGTTTGGAACGCTTCATCTGACATTATTACTAGAAAACTTAAAACGTATACAATTTTTTTTCATAAATCCTGCCTCAATCCGGCCTCATGCTCCTTTAACCCAGTGTTATTTCATTGTTAAAAATGTTATTTCATTTTCATTTTCCAGTTAATGTTAGGGGGCTAGCGCAGCACGGTGGCTTAGTGGTCAACACTGTTGCTTCACAGCAAGAAGGTCCCCGGTTCAACTCCTGGGCCAGGTGGGGGTCTTTCTGTGTGGAGTTTGCATGTTCTCCCCGTGCTTGCGTGGGTTCTCTCCGGGTACTCCGGTTTCCTCCCACAGTCCAAAAACATGCTTGTAGGTTAATTGATGATTCTAAATTACCCGTAGGTGTGAGTGTGAGTGTGACCGGTTGTGTGTTTCTATGTGGCCCTGTGATGGACTGGTGACCTGTCCAGGGTGTAACCCCTGCCTCTCACCTAAAATGAGCTGGGATATGCTCCAGCAGACCCCCGTGACCCTGCAAAGGATATAGTGGGTATAGATAATGGATGGATGGATGTTAGGGGGCATGGTGGCGCAGCTGGAAGGACCTGGGTTCAATTCTCGCCGGCTGTGGATGTTGATGCACCCATATCCTGAGTGAGGTTGGCGAAAGTGCCTTTCTGTGTGGAGTGGAGTAGCAAAAACATGGTAATATTATTGATTATAACGTGAATAACGTGATCCTTCCAAACTCACTCCTCAAGCAAGAAGGAGTCTTGAGCTCAGTGCAGCCCTCCCATTGGATCATGTTGGCAGAGGGAGAGCAGTGCCCAGGATTGCATTAGGTAGGAGCACTAGGTGATTAAAGAATATATTAAAAATGTACAATACAGCGCATCACAGTGCCTCAAATGGCAATTCACTGAGTATTGGTTTTTCCAAATTACATCACAGTTATGCATCACAACACTTTAATTTCTCAGCGTGAGAAATGCCACGTAAGACTCATGCATGAGACTTGGGAGCCTTGTGCATACTTTTAACACTCACCAGGATAGTCTTCAACAATATACCTTGTTTACTAAAGATGACATTTTCAGTGATAAATTTCACTGACTGTTTTTGTCAGAGTCGTTTCCTCATCTGATTCAATGCTCTCGAGTCTCACGCACTGAGCGTGAGACTCACGCACTTCAACAACTTCACATGCTCTCACACCACACATGGCATTTTTCTCAGTTCACAGAATTAAAAACAATTTGAGGCTTTCTGACACAAAATTAGAAATAATCTGGGTCTTGGCATTTTTGACACCCAGCAGCCTGGTACTCAGTTAAACAGTTGAACATCTATAAAGAAATGTGAAGGCTGTCATTGTCTCTCGTCACAAGTGCACAAGTGTGTTCACTGAGACACGGCTGTGTAGCTGGTTTACAGCATTTAGTCTTAAAAGCAGCAGCAACATCTAAGATAACATCCTGGAACTGATCAACATTCCCATGCTGGTGGAATGCCAAAAAGGGAAGCTCATGGTCTGCAAAAGCAGCCAAAAAATGCAACGCCGTCTGTGCGTTGATCAGGCGAAGGGAGTGCACGGAGGTGCATGTGCCAGGCGCAGTCTTTAAAAGATTGAACTCAATTAAAACAGGCAGATGATGAGAAAAACTGGAGTCAAGGATCTCCTTCATTTCTGCATGTAAACCCAAAGTTATAATCAAATTGAGGATGTGTACCTTCTCATGTGTTCAGCTGCTCACTAACTGATTCAAGTTAAAATAACTAATTAAGTTCAAAAAGTCTTTCATGATTCATGGATGTTAAAATCTCCAACAATCAAAATCCGATATTAATCTAAAAGAGTAGCTGACAGTCGTTATTTAATCTGGCCGGTAGGTAGATCACCGCACAGAGAACCAGGAATAAACAGTTTATCTCCACAAGCTGAACCCTAAAGCTGCAGCCCGAGGGAGCTGAAAAATCCACATCAGGAAGAGCATTGATAAGAGCCGAGTGGGCAATCAACTCATCCATGGCTGTAGACAAAGCCTTAGAGCCCAGATATACAGTACTTGCAGTTTGAGCTTGCGTTCACGTCCGTTCGCGTGCACCACCAACTGCAACGTCGCTCGCGTAGTACGCAAGGAGAGCGCGTCGTACCGGCGGTGACCGATAAGGGGCAGTAAGCAGAGAAACAGTTGGAAAAGTGATTAAATATTTAGTAGTAGCAGTAGCAGATTAGAACAACAAACACGTTTACATGACAACAATGGATGAAGAGGAGATTATAACATTGCTCTGGTTGCAATCTGGTATCAGACCAGCAGGACCAGCTGGTATCAGACCGGTACCAGCTGGATCAGACCGGCACCAGCTGGTATCAGACCAGCTGGTATCAGACCGGGACCAGCTGGTATCAGACCAGCTGGTATCAGACCGGGACCAGCTGGTCTGATACCAGCTGGTCTGATACCAGCTGGTATCAGACCAGCTGGTATCAGACCAGCTGGTCCCGGTCTGATACCAGCTGGTCTGATACCAGCTGGTATCAGACCGGGACCAGCTGGTATCAGACCAGCTGGTATCAGACCAGCTGGTATCAGACCGGGACCAGCTGGTATCAGACCGGCACCAGCTGGTATCAGACCGGTACCAGCTGGATCAGACCGGCACCAGCTGGTATCAGACCGGTACCAGCTGGATCAGACCGGCACCAGCTGGTATCAGACCAGCTGGTATCAGACCGGGACCAGCTGGTCTGATACCAGCTGGTATCTGACCGGGACCAGCTGGATCAGACCGGCACCAGCTGGTATCAGACCAGCTGGTATCAGACCGGGACCAGCTGGTATCAGACCGGCACCAGCTGGTATCAGACCAGCTGGTATCAGACCGGGACCAGCTGGTATCAGACCGGCACCAGCTGGTATCAGACCAGCTGGTATCAGACCGGGACCAGCTGGTATCAGACCGGGACCAGCTGGTATCAGACCGGCACCAGCTGGATCAGACCGGCACCAGCTGGTATCAGACCAGCTGGTATCAGACCGGGACCAGCTGGTATCAGACCGGCACCAGCTGGTATCAGACCGGTACCAGCTGGATCAGACCGGCACCAGCTGGTATCAGACCGGGACCAGCTGGTATCAGACCGGGACCAGCCGGTATCGGACCAGGACCAGCTGGTATCAGGACCAGCTGGTATCGGACCGGGACCAGCTGGTATCGGACCGGGACCAGCTGGTATCAGACCGGGACCAGCTGGTATCGGACCGGTACCAGCTGGTATCGGACCGGGACCAGCTGGTATCAGACCGGGACCAGCTGGTATCAGACCGGGACCAGCCGGTATCGGACCAGGACCAGCTGGTATCGGACCGGGACCAGCTGGTATCGGACCGGGACCAGCTGGTATCAGACCGGGACCAGCTGGTATCGGACCGGTACCAGCTGGTATCGGACCGGGACCAGCTGGTATCGGACCGGGACCAGCTGGTATCGGACCGGGACCAGCTGGTATCGGACCTGGACCAGCTGGTATCGGACCGGGACCAGCTGGTATCGGACCGGGACCAGCTGGTATCGGACCGGGACCAGCTGGTATCGGACCGGGACCAGCTGGTATCGGACCGGGACCAGCTGGTATCGGACCGGGACCAGCTGGTATCGGACCGGGACCAGCTGGTATCGGACCGGGACCAGCTGGTATCGGACCGGGACCAGCTGGTATCGGACCGGGACCAGCTGGTATCAGACCGGGACCAGCTGGTATCAGACCGGGACCAGCCCACTCGCGGCTAGAGCCAGAACTGCAGGTCGCGTACGCGTTCAGTCTCTTTTTGAGAACGTGCACGTTGACACGTCAAAAGAACGCAGGATAGACGTGGCGGCCGTGATGCGCGTACGCGGTCTGAAATGCAAGTATATCTGGGCTCTTGGGCCAGCAGATGAAGATTGCTGAGCTCCACAATGTTACGTGAGGTGCCAACACTGATGTAGAGAAAGAGCTGGGCCTGACAGGTACACCGTGTCCACCACTGCTCTAGGTGCAACAGGTTGGATCCATTGAAGGAAGAAAAATAACTCCCAGAAGTTCTTGTGATTTCCTTCAGACGACCTCAGGAGAGCCTGAAAATCCTCACCAGAACACCACCTCACTTTCCTCGTCTCCTCCAACGCGTTCTTCACGGACAGCTGAGCAGTGTGGGACGCAGGTAAGCGGGTGTGTCGGAGAAGCGTGGCGGTGAGTTTGAGTTTGTCCTTAGATGACCATTTCCACATTGAATCATTGTAATGTCCAATGTTTAACAGACTGGGTGATCATAAAGCAGAAGAGCAAACACATCATGCCAGCTGGTTAAAAACAGTAAAAAGACAACAAACAAACCAAGTGACAGGCCTGTCAGACATGCTGGTGCCAAACTTTCATTCTTTGTCTCATGCTAGAACGAAAAAGAAAAAAAACACTTATTTTCTTGGGTCCAGACACTTTCTCCCTCAGTCGTACGTCACGTCAACGGCGAGAGACAGAATCTAAAACAGAATCCTGAAAATCAAATTTTATGATGTTTAAGTAATTGATTTGCATTTTCTTGCATGAATTAGGTATTTGATCACCTAAGAACCAGCAAGAATTATGGCTCCCACAGACCTGTTACTTTTTCTTTAAGAAGCCTTCCTGTCCTCCACTCATTGCCTGTATTATTGGCACCTGTTTGAACTCGTTACCTGTACAAAAGAAACCTGTCCACACACTCAGGCCCCGTTTACACTTTTTCATGCATTTTGGCTGTTCGTTTACACGAAAACGAAGCTCAAAGTCACCAAAAACAATAATTTCTGAAAACTCCGGCCAAAGTGGAGATCTGCAAAAACTCTGTCTTCACGTTTGCTTGTAAACAGAGGGAAACGGACATTTAGGCTTCAGAACGTCACATTATGAGACAGAAACGTCACCAGCGTCATGTGTGCGACCTGTGTTTACAATTTGTTTGGCCACCGTCAATATTTTCTTGTATTTTACCTGTTTTATATTCTAAAGTCACAATCCACATCTCTGTCAATCCAAACGAAAGACTCTCGTTCCATGCTTGTCGTTACACTGCCGCCTGTAGGTTTGGCATGGAAAGTGCCCCTTAACAGCGTATTTATGCAGGTTTGTATAAATTATGGTATTTTTCAAAATGTAGAGGGGGAAATGTTTGTTGTTTTTGTAAATACCCGGCTATGTGTAAACATGGCCTCAGACAGCTCTTTGGTCGCGCCCATGGTGGAGAGGTTGGAGTCCAATTGATTAAGGACACAAGGGACAACATTGTAGCCATGCACAAGGCTTGGATGGGGTACAGGACGATAGGCAAGCTGCTGGGTGAGAACGCAACAGCTGTTGTGCAATTATCAGAAAATGGATGAAACTTAAGATGACGGTCAGTCTCCCCTGGACTTGGGCTCCATGCAAAATCTCTCTTCACAGAGTATCAACGATCATGAGAAAGGTGAGGAATCGGCCCAGACCTACACAGGACCTGGCTAATGACCTGAAGAGAGCTGAGACTACAGGAGTGGATGAGAGCCGCCCTTCCTTCTCCTCTCCCTGTTTCTGTTGCTGGTCGTTTTCTTTCATATATTTGTTACCACTGTATCTTACAGGCTTTTTACAATTTATACAGTTTACCGTTATTTCGTTTTTCAGCCTGAAAATGTAGCCACACTCTACTCCTCTTCCTTCCCCAATCCTGCTTTTTTATTTGCCACTTGAGGGGGAGGATGAGCAAAGGGGGCTGAAAACGATAGACGTAGAAGACCAGATCACCTCTTTGATGAGGTCACTAAACTGAAGCTTAAGTATTGATCTAATTTCATTGGTATCAATATCAATATTTGGATCGATCTGCCCATTACTAAGGAGAGCAGCTGCTTCTACCAACATGAAATGAGTTTCAGGTCTCAGGTTATTCAACAGATTCAATGTAAACATCTAAGAAATTAAACCAAAATAATGATATAAAACTAAAGAAGTCCATCCATCCATCCTTTTTTCTATACACTTTTCCTCCTGTGCAGGGTCACGGGGGTCTGGTGCAGCCTATCAACTAGCCCTTAAATCGAAATAAAGACACGTATCTTACTTGGCTCTTCTGTGACCCGAACTCTGCTGAAGTTTAGAGTCACTGGTCATGAGGTTTAAAAACGTACATTTTTCTATAAAAATTTAAATATAAAATGAAAAAAGCCCACAAAGAATAAAAAAGAAGTGTTCCCTGTCTCACATATTAAAATTCAGCTTAGGTGTGAAGTCAAGTGGTTTAGACACTGATTCAGAAAATAGAGAGAGAAAAAAAAATATGTGTTGGGATAATTAACCAGAAACTAACTTCTGTTTCTGCTTCTTTAAAACCAGCCAGACTAAAACATGCCACTTTAACACAACACTTTATTAACTGCTTCAAAGTTGTTGTTAATTGCCTCTGAACTGGTCCTTTGGGGGATCGTTTATCACGGCAATTAAAGTGAGCACCAGGTTCTGACCTGACTGACATCCAGCTCTTTGGGGTTCGGCAGGCATTATACAATCTCCTAAGATCCAAGTATCCAGCGCCTCATAAAGTATTAATAATTCTGATAAATCGTTCAGGTAATTTGCCACATGCTAATTTTAAAGTAATAAGTAATATTATCCCTCAGATCTTCACCATTTTGCAGTGTACGGCTAGAACCCACTTCAACACTCTCAGACACACACCTCTGATGCCTCCTTCCACTTTTAAGCAGAACATCCATCAGATTGTTACTGATTGATGTTACTGATTCATGTATACTGCTCATATTCCTACACATATAATATGCTTTTTAATTATCTGTTACTGTTTTGTTAATTTAATGATTTTTTTTGTCAGTTTTTTGTTCTTCCGTTGGGGCCTCTTGACCAGTACATGTTTGTAAATGAGAATTTGTTCCCAAACTTTTAGCTGGTTGTGAGATACCAAGCGGTCCGCCAGCCAGCTGGAATGTGGGCTTGGAGTTCCAGGTGAAAAAAGGAGTGACGGAACGGTGGTTTGTAGTTAGGAAAGTAGCTTTTTTAACCTCTAATATTTGCTCACAGTGCACAGAGAACACCCCAGATAATTACATGCATGCTTTATGGTTTTGTGCACCGGTAAAGAAGTTCTGGATGGAGATTTGTGAGGATTTATCCACATGGCTCAATTACAGAATTCCAGTGTGCCCCACACTATGCATACTAGGTCATTTGGGAGACATCCACATGGAATCTAACTTGGTACACTTGGTTCTCACTGCCTTATGTATCGCAAAAAAAAACATTCTAATGAACTGGAAACAAAAGTCCAATCTACCTAGTGGGGGCGGGGGGGGTGGTGATTGCGTAGCCGTTGGACTGAGGCGCCTCTGGTGGCCCCTCTGGGGAGGGGGGTGGGGGCCGTCACGGTGGGGCCCTGTCTCTGACCTGGGTGTATGGGGGGGTTACCTAGTGGCGGTGGGTGGGTTGGCTGGGGGGTGCCCGGGTGTAGGGCCGTGGCCTGGGCGTCTCCGGACCATTCCGGGTGAGCTGGGCTGTGGGCGTGGGGGTCCCGCTCGGAGGGCCCGGCTCTAACTGGGTGGGGTGTGGCTGTCTGCGCTGGGGGAGCATTGCTGCCTTGGTCCATTGTCTGCGGGCCACGCGGCGGTGGGGGCCGGATCCGGGAGGGGGGGGGCGGGCGCGGCAGCGGGGAGAGTCATCCCAGGTGTCTATGTTATCTGTCGTCAGTGTGAATGGAAGGATGTTTTGCCATTTCCCCCTCTGCCTGGGGGCTCCGGGGGCGCTCCTGAAGGTGCGATGGGGCCCTTGCCCGGCTCGGTGGGCTGGCCCCCGTCGACCTGGATGGCCGACGGGGGAGCGTGGGCGCCTACCAGGGCCAGTACCACTGGTGGTGTACACAATACATTTATATATATATATATATATATATATATATATATATATATATATATATATATATATATATATATATATATATATATATATATATATATATATATATATATATAAAAGACTAAAACTCAAATTGCCCCGTTTCTTTTATTGTCCATTCTCTCCAACATGGACATATATTTATTTTCACTGACTGCATCATTGGATCAAAACAAAGTTTATCAGCACTGGTGCAACAAAATGTATAAACATGAAATTGTAAACTAAAACAAAAAGTGCAGAATAGTGCAATAACAAAAATAAATGCATTTCACTTCAAAAGGAGGTAGTTTACCTACTAGGTTCAAAAGTTGAATGACATCCAGTCAAAGTCACAATCAATAAGAAAATTAAAATACATTTTGGCTTAACCTTAGTGCAGAAATCTCAACAGCATGAAATGAATAGCAGCAGCTGTTCATCGCAGCTGTTATAGTTTTCTGTCACTGTGTTGTAATGATGTCACGCAGAGCGTAGGAACCAAGTGTGGTTGTTCAGAGACGGACCCTTAAGACCGTAACACCAGCGTAGGAACCAAGTGTGGTTGTTCAGAGACGGACCCTTTAGACCGTAACACCAGCGTAGGAACCAAGTGTTTCCCTCCTGCATAAACATCTCTTCAGTCAGAAAAGTAAGGTTTTTATGTCGACTTGAGAAGTAATTCATACAATGATGAAGCTAAGCCTCTGGATTTATTGGCCTTGACAATAACCAAGTGGAAAGGCAGTGAGTCCAGTTTTCTGTCCCAGGGTACTCCGTACGCTTTCATCGAGGATCTCAGGCTCAGATAAAAGAAGAAAGAAGTACAAGGTAGATTATATTGCTGTTTGATGTCAAGAAATGTACGCAGACCTTCATCTCCATAAAGATCCTTTAAAGTATGGCCTCCTCTGTCTTTGTTCTGTCTCTTAGTTGTTACTTTTGTTTGCCAAATATGGATGTCCTGTCTGAACTTTCTGATCTTTTATTCAGTAAAACATGAGTTTTAAATGTGGTCAGAGGTGCTCTGTTCTGTTTAATTATGAACGGTGAAGGTCTGAAGTCTCCTCTGGTTTCCTCCTCTCTCCCACTCACTGCCTTTACAACCTCACTACCCATTCGTTCCTGTTTACCTTCATAAAAGATGAATGATTTTTCATGAAAGCCCTTGATGAAACGCCTAATACTTTTCGTGTTTGACTCGTATCATTTAACCCTCATGAATGATTTATAAATGGCATGGTCAGTGCCTGTCAAGCCAGGTGAGCTGAAAAACGATTTGGAGTTTGTACTCGGCGCTGAGAGTGGGCAGATTTTACGACTTGGAGCTTGAGTGTTTTGTTTTTCCTCCTCTAGGACGCTGAATGTAGCAGGTGCCGGTGTGTAGGTGCTGCAGGGCTGTCGGGTCTGTGCAGCTTTGGGATGGATGCCAGGTGGCGCCCATGCTTTGATCCAGATGTGGATCTTTGTTGCCAGTTAACACCCTTGTTCAGCATGTTCTTTGGCAGACTGTGAATTTTTAATACCAGGTGGTGACACTGATGCTGTAATTTGAAAGATGCTGTGTGTGGAGCACCAAAAGTCACTTGTTACTTTAGTTCCTTTGACAACATTAAGATGCATTAAAAAAATCCAGCGGAGCCTTGATGGTTGTTTCCACCCAGTACAAGTCAATATGTGAAAAATTCTGTTTATTATTAAAGACAAAGTAAACTGAGATCACAAAAGTAAAAGTCATCCTATTGTAAGTGTCAAATCAAGCCAGTCTAAAGCTATTAGTTAAAATAATCACAAAACAAAAACAACTCAAAGTGTTTTACAAAGTCGTATCATGAAAAAAAAGATGATAAGAATGCAAAAGAAAATTAAAGCTGCAAGCAGCGATGAACAGGCCCTTACACCCTTGTGCACGTTCAGGCTGCAGTGGAAGCTTGTATGACTTGATGTAGATTCTTCAGACCTGGACATTTAGTGGATGAAACCACCGACGACTCTCTATATCAAACGATTCAAAAGTTATTGCAGAAAATAGGAACTATCACATATCTCCCAATCAGAAGACGGGGCGGGGCTAATTTGCACCAATTAAGGTGAAGGAGTCAAAACCGAGTCAGATGACACCACCCATGACTCTCTATGGGAAACCATTCAAAAGTTATAGAAGAAAATAGGGACTATCAAATATTGACCAATCAGAAGAAGGGGCGGGGCTAATTCAGACCTATGAAGGTCAAGTACTCAAAACCGAGTCCGATGACACCACCCACATGTCTTCACCACAACCCGTTCAAAAGTTATGGCAGGGAATAGGGACTATCAAATATGGACCAATCAGATGAAGGGTGGGCGCGCTTTTTGGCATCTATCGTCGCCACGGTAATGCTTTTGACTGAGAAGAGTAATGCCCATCGTCGCAGGATGGAGAAGCACATTTTGATGTATAACACACCTGGGTGCACGTTACGGTTCAGGCCGCATTAACGGCCGAAGACATGGCATAAATTGCGCCAAAATGACACGATTAATTCAAAATGGCCGACTTCCTGTTCGGTTTCAGCCATTGTGCCAAGAGACTTTTCTTTAAGTTGCGACATGATACAGGTGTGTACCGATTTTCGTGCATGTACGGCCAACACACAGTCAGAGCTCAGGGGGCCTGGGCACTAGGCCGGGCAGACCAGCGAGACAGGTCAGGGGGCCGACTTCGGAGCCGAAATCGGGACCGGGCACACCGGCCAGACTGGTCAGAGTGCCGCTCTCGAGACTGAGCAGACAGTTCAGAGGGCCGTTCTCGGCACTGGGAAGGTTCTAGGGATCGGCCAGACCGAGTCCGGAGGGGCGGCTTCGGGGCAGACCGAGTCCGGGGGGGCGGCTTCGGCTACTCGCAGTTTACCCTTGCTTTCTTTTTTTTTCTCTACTCCTCTTCGGGGAACACAGCTAACCTAGAACAATTGGCCTTTATTGGCTAGTGTTCTTTGGAAGAAAATACTTCATTTAAAGACGATGCCTAGTAGTCAACATTTTAAAGACATGACAAGTCAACATGACAAGATAGGCAAATTAGCAGCATTGAACTGAAAATACATTTGGAAATTATTGGATATCTATTTTATCTTTTAGTTTTTCTTAATCATACATTTGTTACTTTTCCTCAGTACACGGGCATCTAGCAACCAGTGGTTGTATGTGTGTCTGTTGTTGTCCTCACCATCCAATAAGATGATGGTGCAGCCATATCCACGTGAGACCATACTGTTGTCTTGGAAGGGGCCATCATTCTACATGAAATACCCGACCTCTCTACTGCCTTGACAAACCTCTTTGGTCTACTGAATGCTTTGATCATTGATTATCCAAAGCACATGAGGTATGCTTCCAAAGCAATTCAGATCATCTTTTATGAGCTTGGTGGCTCTCGATACTCGCAGCACATTCGGTCTCTGAAAACAAAGCTTCTGATGTATTTTTTTTTTTTTAGTTGATTAATATTCAAACTGATAGTTCAAAGTTGATACCTTTCATCTTCGTAAATAAAAGGCACAAAGTGCAGTTTATATGAAAATTAATATGATGCACTGTGAAATGATTTTCTGGGGTGAAGACCAGCCTCTTCCTTTTACCACCTATATATTTTTACTGGATCCATTTTTTTTCAGTAAATTAACATATTATGTTTTAGGTTGTATTAATGCAGAAGTGTAAATAACTTTAAAAGGTTTCCACACACAGTCATCACTGCAGCTCGTAGGATTGTTTGCTTGCATTGCATCAGAGCTTTGTTTCACTGATACAAATAATGAAACCGAGTCTTTTGTGTGTGCGTTTGACTGTACAGAATGTCAAAACACAGAGTCCCTATAGGCCGCAGAGAGGGGGGAAAAAGGGTTTTGTTTAATCATGCATGAGGCATTTCTCTTTTTCAATTGTCTGCATGGCATCAGCTCTTTGAAATACAGCGAATCAGGGATCAGTTCATTACAATCCAGTTAAATTAGTGCAGTTGGTGTGGTGAAAATCAGGGATAACATTAATGTAAACTCTTTTAGGCTAATGAGTTCAATGAAAGGAGAAGCACAAGGGCAAGTCTGAAATGAGAGTCACCCTGGATTCACACTGAAAGCGTCACAGGCGTCATAGGCAGCTGGCTGCCAGTCATTTTCTATGAAAGCGCGCAGCGAGATGCGTCGGAGGTGTCGGAGGCATTGGATGTGTCCAGAGCGTCAATTTGAAGTTGAAAAATCTCAACTTTATGCAAACGAGCAGCGGTGCTGCCGAGGCAGAGTCCAATCACAGACCGGGATTCCCGAAGCGAGAATCCTCAATGCAGATTGTACTTTCATGTACACACAAGCGTACACTCATTCACAAGCGTATGTACACTAACAAACTTATTTTATCAGGAATTAATATATTTCATCCAGCAAACTGACATTTTTGCTGATTTGACTGACGTTTTTACCTGAACGTTTTTACCTGAACATGTCAAACACGTAACTGATGCTTGAGGGGCTGGATGGTCCGAGCGATTTTATTTGCTACATCGATGCAACGCAAAATAATTAAAAACTGTGCTCATTAATCACAAAACACAGTTTAAACATCATGACCAAATCCGCTCCGACCCGGTGTGTCAGTGATCACGGCAGACAGACTGCAGCTTCACCGGGAGCAACGACTCTGATGGTTGATGTTGATCCAGGACCAACCTGGTTAAGGAGCATCAAACTCACTTTTATCTACGTGAAAATAACGCTAAAATATAAAGAAGGCTTTCCAAAATATGATTAATGGTGAAATAGGAAACTGAAGATGTGCAGGCTATATACAGTATAGATATATGTAGACTATATGCACTTTGTTCCCTCCAGTTCTGCAGCGCAGCTTGAAGCCCCGCCCACTGCAGGCATCGGCAGACTATAGTGTGAATCTATCAAGCAGTGCGATGCAGGCGTCAGGCAATTTTTGATGCTTTCAGTGTGAACACAGCATAACACAGGAAAACACACAACGGGCACAGAAGCCTTTTGGAATCTGCAAGAGAGAAAACAAACAAACAGAAACGGGAACAGACAGAACAGAAACAGACACAAATAGCAACTAAACTGAATCAAGACTAGGCTACTGCGATTATCTGTCCCACAAGACTGTGGGGTGAGTATGTAGGTGAGTGAGCATGTGTGTATGTCTGTGTGTGTGAAAAGTGAACACAAGGTTTTATTTTAACTGCAATTATAGTGGAGGAGGGAGGGCACAGCCAGGAAACCCATGGTGATGGACCAGGACCAACCGAGCACCAGCCACCCGGCATGGGCCAATCATGCGGCCAGGAGGTCCACACCCTCCAGGCCCACGACCCCCACCCGGCGAGAGGCCAGCCTGCCCGGAGAGACGGGGCCACCTCGACAGTCGGCGCCGGCGGGCCGGCACCCACTCCAATGAAAGCGGGAAACCCCACAGCCAAAGGGGTGCCCAGCTTCAAGGGCATGGTTTTTATTTTGTTTTTAATTGTTACATTGATAACCACTAGAAATTTCACTGAGGAGTCCATTTTCATAAAACAGGACTAGGGTTATTGAGTTTTAACAGCTTTTATTATGCCACCACCAGTTAGTAAACAAGAAGCAGTAGTAGTTCATTGTTTTAAAAAAGGAAAAAAACATTGCTCTTTGTAGTAGATGCATGTAGTAGATACATGTGAAAAAACGATTTATGTAATGGTACAAAGCCAGTCAATATCACTGTTCATGTCCGCATCTACCAACTGAACAAATGTGCCCATTTTACCCTTCATCTTGATGTGTAACACAAGTTCTGTTGTCAACAACTGTTAACGCTTTGAAATAAAAAGGATTTCAGATCATTTTCAGCTGTGCTTCGTTTTATTAATTTATCCATCAATTGAACTTAAAATAAGAGTCACATTTTCATTGAGATATGGAGATAATAAACTTTAAAAAAATATTAAATTTTTAATGAATATTTCTGTTTGGTAGAGGTAAAAATACAAAACATTGAAGTTATAATTGTATGTTTATTAAAAAGGAATATTTATATTGGGTAGAGGTAAAAATGCATCACATCGAAGTAATATTTATATTTTTATCAAACAACAATATTACTGTTTGTTAAAAGCATTAAAGCAAGAATTTTTTGTTGGTGCCACAGATTAAAAAAAAACTATAAAACTATAATTGAATTAACAAAAAAATCAAAGTAATAACAACTATTGTCTGAACTTGTAAATCTGTAAAAGCAGGCCGAAGTTGAGAAAACTCAAAAATCTCTTGCATCATGTTGCCTTCACATTTTATGTTTTCTCAACTTATTCATTTTTACAGTGCAGCATGTTTTCCATAAACTTTTATTTAGGTATTTAGAGTATTTAGATATATAGTTTGTTGCACAGCCCCACCACATATCGTATGGGGGTCAGCTTTTCCACCTCTTAACTCAGAAAAATGAGAACGGTATGCAGATATGAGAACCTCTGTTTTAAACTTAGTCTTGATGTCTTTCTAAACCCATTTACAGGTGTCATTTTAGGGAAATGTATATATGGTTTGATGGAATCTTGAGCTATTCACACATAGGCATATTTACTACATGTATTTTTACTGTAGATCCTGTGTCATCATTGCAAGAATGTACTGTCCCAGGACACAAATCAGTCAACAGGATTTCTTGACAGTTTCATGAACTTCTGTCAGACTGTGTTAGTGTGATATGTGATGCTTTAGGCTGCCTTCATCTTTATTAAAATAGATGGTTAGAGATAGGGGTGAAGCCATATTAAACTGTAGTGACTGTTACTAAATAGGGTTGGTGTCCTGGGGCACCATGACTCAGTAAAATACAAACTTAAAATATATAAGCCAGCAGCCGCAAAATCTGGTAACGGCCAGTGGAGGGAAATGAGAAACTTTCTCCTTTGTTTAACCCAGAAACCAACACAGGTTCACATGAATTCATGCTCTGACAGTCTACCCCCCGGGACCTTTCTCCTCCATTCACACTCTGACTCGTATGACCCCAAAATCTCAAATAATACCCAAGCCTGGGAAACATCCCCTATGACTGAAGGTCATATACTGAAAAAACCTTCCAGAATAAAAAAAAATAAGATATATTTCGATTTCAAGGAGTGTAAATGTTCACTAAGAACAGAAACCATGTTCCTGTTCTTGTGAGAATGAAGGGTGTGTTCATAGCAAAATAGGAGTCAGTGTTTGGGCAGTCGACCTTCATCCCTACAGGCAAATGAAAGTCAAAACTGTGCTCTCATTATTACCAATAATAACACAAGATTGAAAACTGAATCACAGTTGTGTTTTTCCAGAATTTTCCGTGCAAACCAAACAAAACATGTCACGGTTTTGTCACTTCCTGTTTTATTTTGAAGCTCATGTCTTTTTGTTTGAGTTCTTGTTTGACCTTCCTGTTTCCCATCTGCCCTGATTGTCTGCACCTGTGTCTCGTTAACTCTTGTGTATATCTGGTCTTGTCTTGCCCTTGCTCCCTGCTGGTCCATACTGTTTTGTTCCTCCACGTGCCTTGTCACGTTTTTGTACTTTTGATCACGTTTAAGCTGTGGTCTTTTCTTCACTACTGTCAGTGGTGCTCACCACAGACAGATTGCCAGCTGTTCACCGGGACCAATGGCTCGCTGTGGATGGTTGATGTCCATCCTGTTTATCCGCGGACCAACCTTTTTAAGGAGAGCATCAAACTCACTCTTATCTATGCGAAAATAACGCCAAAACCAAGCATCATCAAAATGGAGCTCTGTGTTTGCAGCACATTGTGGACCCATACAGTTGCTGGCAAAGAGTTATCGTAAATTTGGCAAAGTTATCATACATGTTGGCACTAATGACATCCGTCTACGCCAGTCAGAAGTCACTAATATTAAGGTGTGTAGGTTTCTCTGGTCCCCTTCACAATCTGACCAGTGATGGTATGTTTAGCCGCATGTTATCGCTCCGCTGCTGGTTGTCTCGGTGGTGTTCAGAAAATGACGTGGCCACACACGGCCAAAGCCGTGTGTGGCACACGGCCAAAAGCCCCGGGGCCTGGGCCTTGGCGTGGGTCTTGGTGGGGGGCGTGACGGGGATTCTTGGCTGGGCTCGGGGACTTGGCGGGGCTCGGGGACTTGGCGGGGCTCGGGGACTTGGCGGGGCTCCAGGACTTGACGGAGCTCTGCGGGGGTACCCGGGTCCGAGGCGCCGGCTGCGGGGGTACCCGGGCCCGGGGGTACCCGGATCCGAGGCGCCGGCTGCGGGGGAACACGAGTCCTCGGAGCTGGCTGGGGGGGAACACGGGTCCTCGGAGCTGGCTGGGGGGGAACACGGGTCCTCGGAGCCGGCTGGGGGGGGACACGGGTCCTCGGAGCCGGCTGGGGGGGGGGGGCACGGGTCCTCGGAGCTGGCTGGGGGGGGACACGGGTCCTCGGAGCTGGCTGGGGGGGGTCCGGGACCATCACCGGAGCAGGGGCTGATGCGTCCGGGACCACCACAGGAACAGGTGCGTCCGGGACCACCACTGGAACAGGGACAGGTGCGTCCGGGACCAGCACTGGAACAGGGACAGGTGCGTCCGGGACCAGCACTGGAACAGGGACAGGTGCGTCCGGGACCAGCACTGGAACAGGAACGGGAGCAGGAGCTGGAGCCGGAACAAGCTGGGGCTGGCGCTGGTGCTGACGCCCTCGTCGTCGCCTCCCCTGAGCCTGCAGGCTCCTGGGCCCACCCCGAGCCTGGCATGTTCCCAGAAGGGGGTCCCCATACTCCCCCTCCTCGGGCCGGCGCAAAAACTCCCTTAGGGTGAGGCGCTCTCCCGCTGGGTCCATTTGGTCGGTCCGTTCTGTTGTGTTGGTTGTTGAGGACCCAAAAGCAGGAGAGCAGGAGCCAGGAGTTCACAACAAAAAGGGTTTAATACAAAAAGGCAAAAACAAAGCGCTGCAGAGCAGGATTAACCAAAAACCAGGAACAGGAAAAAACGACGAGGAGACATGGAGGAAGAACCAGTACGGACCGACAGGGAACCAAGGAATGACAAGACAAGATATACTGAAGGGATAACGAGACATGACGAGACACAGGTGCAGACACAATCAGGGCAGATGGGACACAGGCGGGGCAAGACAGAAACTGAAAGTCACAAACTGGGGGGAAGTGTCAAACCCTGACAACAACACCCACACGCACACTGTTCACCCATGCATTAGACACACATTGTTCATTCATGCATACACGCCTTACGCCTAAGTACATATTTAATTTGGCTTAATTTGGTTAATTAATAAAATCTTTTGTTAACAGTTCTTTGGGTTTTCCTTATTTGTTGTGGCCTAAGAGCCAGGCCGTGACAAAAGTGACTGTAATAAAACACCATTCAATTCAGTTCCATTTCCACGTCTTGGTCTTCTAGATTTAGGTCCTTTTCACAGGTTGCTGGCTGACTGAAGTTGGAAATGAATTGTTGTCTCTCCTGCTGCTTATTCCCCAGTTTTTTCCAGAGTGGGTTAATGTTGCTTTTATTGTCTTCCACACCTCTACAATGTCCTTGCTGGTCGACTTCACATCTCCAGGCTTCTGCAACAGACACATTTATTCAGTTTGACAGCACTTCCATGTTCTGAATCACTCAACACCTTGATTATAGAGCGTTGACACCAGTGCGAACAAAAATCAGAAGACCGGGAGGTCTCAGTCTTCACTAAAAAGGAGTTATTCTTCCTGCCCACTTAAATATTTATCACATGACTGGAATAAAATCTTATCCCTTCACATCCCATACATAAACCCTGATTTCTGCCCATGTTTAACCATGTTTGACCATTTCCAGAGCCGGCTTCACACAGGCTCAGAGTGACGGGACACATGAACTCAATGCCATAAAAAGCTCTTGCATCAGTGTGCATCGTTCACGCTCATATGACTCATTATTAATGTATGCGATTCCATGGAAAAAGGTGACATTCACGCTAGACTTTGTACAGCATGTACTGTGTGGTGTCTTTTAAAAAATGAATTTCAAGCACGTGTGCACTAGTCTAGGTCAAACAGAGAGAGGAAAAAAGCTCCACGACCATTCAGAAGTCAACACGAGGGTAAAAAAGTAGCATATATTTTCTAATTTGGTGCATTGTCACAGAAGACTTTAATGATGTCATCATATCAAACATATTGAGACTTGCACACATTCACCTTCATAAGTGTGTTCATTTCCATTTGTCTGTCACCGTCAAAGTTCATCAAAGTCCTCTGTACATGCGGACTGAACAGTTCTTACTTAACCTGTTCACCTCTAAGGATTTTGGAGGTGAATTTCGCCTGAACAGGCCTATCCAAATTAAATCAACAATATCTCCACAATTATAAGGAAAATATGCATAATCTTAGTCTCAATGGATCGCTAAGACCTCACAGCATACATTTCCAGTGTCAGTAAAAGTGTGAATAACACCATGCCTGAGCAAATTGTGATAAACCAAATAAAAAAAAAGAAATGTTTATTCTCATCTAATGTGGGAGTTGAAGCTTAAAACCAGAGTTGACTTGACTCGTGTGCTTTCACAGGATGGAAAAAACATCCACAGGACTCCGATGTAAAAGGATGAAACAAAAGTAGATTTATTCTACTATACTGAGGCTACAGTCCTCCTGCAGTGGTCGCAGGTTCCAATCCCAGCACCTTTGCTGCATGTCATCCCCATTCTCTCTCTCTCTACCCCTTTCCTGTCTGCAACTTGAATAAAGGGTCACTACAGCCACAAAAAAAAGTAGATTTATTTCTTAATTTCCAAAGTATGTAGTTACAGGAGTAATAATTAAAAGTTTCCCAAACAGAAAAAACACTGGTTATAAAACTGTGTGGCTCTATCCTAACAAGCCTCGACTGCATCTGCTCCTTCTGCTCTGCTCTTAAAGCGACAGTAACATGAAAGTGACTCTTAGCATAGTTACAAAAACAAACTTTCTTAACCTCTCTCAAATTTTAATAAAATTTTTCCTATTTTAATGATCTATTTATTCAATTAAATTACTGAATAACTTGTGATAGGACTCATTACAGTTTTTAGTCACGTTCACAGGGATTAGGTAAAGGTGTAATGTACAATCGATCAAGTGTTTCAACAGGCTGCTTAAGCACCTCTGCATAAAGCTGTGAAATGTAGCAGGGGCTTTGCAAAGCCCAAATGGCATAGGATCGAACTCACACAAGCCTTATGGGGTTGTAAAAGCAGTTCTCACGAGCCTTAGGATCCATCTCAACCTGCCAATATCCGCTGGCCAGATCCAGTCTGGAGAACCACTCCGTTCTGCTCAAACATGAATGGTCTCTTCAATTCGGGGGAGTGGAAAAGCGTCTTTATGAGTTACTGCATTAAGTTTCCTGTAATCCACACAAAACCCCCAGCTACAGTACCATCCTTCTTCCTCACCAACACAATGACTCCCCATTGTGAGCCCAGGGACTACTGCTTTCCCAGATAACACCCTTTTTAACATGTCTGTCAGGAGAAATTAGTAATTTTCAACATTCCCAAAATGTATGTTGAACATTTAGCAGAGCTTTCAGGCACGGATTTTTGTTTTGTTTTTATCCAAAGGAGACTGAAACTGACAGCATGGACAGATTTGACTGGAAGAGAATTAGCTTTATTGCACATGAAACAAATGAGAAGTAATTTCACAGAACACTACCCCATTTTATGCTTTTGTTTAAGTAGCATCTGATGTGCATCATTTTTAAAATTGCAGTAAATGGGGACCTGTCTGGAAGAGCAATGATGTGCCTGCATTCAGTTTAAAAGCCACAGGACATGAACATCCTGTCTGGTTAGAAAATGTTACAGGTTGCATGTGAGATTAAAACATAATCTTGACTTCAAGAACATTAACTTGGCAGTAACATATAATACGTTTAAATAGAACTCCACAGGTTAATGTGAACTCAGTCATTTTCTGTCTTGAAGCTGCTTTAATTGATGACCGAAACCAATCGCTTCCAGTCTTCCCAGTTGGAGGACTGGACCTCTTATCAAAATAGTATGGTCCAGGAAAGAGCTCAATAGCTTCACATGACAAGAAGTTATATCTACAACAGTCGGAAACATTTTGGGGGAATTAATTGAAGATCAGTTACCATCTATAGGCATGTAGCATATACTTTTTTTCCCCCATATGCCATTATTTATTCAACAAAAATTAAACCTAAGGGGGAAAAAAGTGTGTGGTGCTGCAAATCATCAGCTCTTGATCATCAGCAGATGATTTTGCAGATATTGGTTGAGACATTATGGCTGTATGTGTGCATCTGTGGCCTTGACATCTCCAACCTTACTGAATCCAGGCCAAACTTAAAGAAGACCAGATATTTCTGGAAAGTCTATGATATAAATCGTCCACATTCAAGGGATAAACCTTTATATTTAAATCTTCCGATATTTCAGATGGACATGCAGTGGTCATCAGTGCATCAGTGGGCAGTTTTCAAAATACAGAGTTCTAACTCTCTGACATTTTGAACATCATCCACAGTGTCATCAAAAGGAAGATAACTGAAAGTGAGTGATAACAAAACAAAGACTGTCATGGCAAAAAGAAAAAAAAATCCTCCATCCTCCACCTGGATTGACGTGAGGACTACATTTTTTTAAATACTCACTCAGACATATTGGTGGTGTGACTGCGTGCACCGAACCATGACGCCCATACCGTGGCGGTACGGGACGAATGCAAAAACCGTATTTCTTAGTATCGATACAATCAATTGATTACCTTTTAAAACGATATTAAATCTATGTAGGTCATCCGGAAGGCAAACTTGTTGAGCACAGATCATTGTAGTTGGATCGAAAATAAAACGATCATGAATGAATTGTTACATCCTTATTTGTCTCTGTTTATGTAATAAGTGCTCTGGGGTTATGTTAGGGGTCATGTTCTGGATCTCTGGAAAGTGCTGAGAGACAACTTGTGTATAGACGTTATAAAAATAAAATTAAATTGAATTGAAATTGAAATATAAATGAATCAAAGGTCGAGTGCAAATGAACAGTTTGGATTCATTGAAAATGACAATTATGGGAGCTGGGCATAAATAAATACCCCAAACTCCAATGAACTGAAGCATATTTGGGATGGGAAGTGGACAGACTCATACTAATATCAAGAAACAAAGACATTTTCACATATTACATCTACATATTTAGTTTTCAGTTTTGCCTGAGCCACCAGCTGCACAACATCAATAATTATTACGTTTTCTTTGTTCAGGGTTTATTTTACCAGCATCAGTTTCAAATGATTTAGTATGCCTTTGTCTGTTTCTATTCTTGCCCTACAGGAGTATATGATGTCGACTTGTAGGATATAATGTTTACTTGTTGTATCAATAAGTTATGTGCTATGCACGATGAATTTTAACAACAGGTACCATTTCAGACCTGAAAGACTCAGCCATGAAAACTGAGGTCCATTGCTTTCTTGGATGAGACAACCTTTGGCTGAAAGGTTTCAACTTAAGTGATCAGAACTCGTGTGTATTTTATTTAAATATGTACAGACCCTTCAGCAAATATAAAATGCACATATTTAGGAAAAGTCAGGGACTGACAGACCTGTAGATTTTGTTTAGTGTCACGTCTCGGGGTAAGGTGTGGACCCAAACGCAGGAGAGCAGGAGGCAGGAGTCGGCAAAAAATAGGATTTATTTAACAAAAGGGAAAAACAAAGCGCTGCATGGCAGGATCAAAACAAACTAAAGGGGTCAAAAAACTTGGAGGAAGAACGTGGCAGGAAACATGAGGAACAAAACAGTACGGTCCGACAGGGAACAAGGGCATGACAAGACCAGATATACTCAGGGGATAACGAGACATGATGAGACACAGGTGCAGACACAATCAGGGCAGATGAGACACAGGCGGGGCAAAACAGAAACTGAAAGCTGGGGGGAATGTCAAACCTTGACATTTAGACAAAGTTCTTTAAATAATAAAACCCCTAATTGTCCATGAGAAGGCCTCTGCGGTTCTAGTGTTAAACCAAAATTCAAACGGAATGTTGCTTTCCATCAGTCATCAGTCCAACACTTTTTGTGGTTCTAATGGCCTTTATTTTGAAAGTGCCTAGACAGGAAATAGACATAGAATGAGGAGCAATAAGCCGGGTTCGAATCTCCCCCGCCTGCATGAGGGTGATCAGTCTCAGTTTATGGTGTGCCTGCTCAACCAGCTAAGCTATTCAGGCCTCCCATTGGTCAATTTACAATGAATTACAATTCATTGTTACTTTCGCCAGCTATTTCAGTGACCATTGATGGTTTTTGTTTATTTGATGAATGTAATCTATACACACCCAATCTTGCAAAGTCTTGCTAATCTTACTTTATATAATACAGAATAGAATTTTTTCATTTGTGAAGATGTTCAGCAGCAGAATGACGAAAAACTGCTGACACCCCGAAGAGATGAATGAAGACACAATACAGGCGTGAATGCAATGCCCCTGTTTATGGACTCCAGACAGGCCCTTTCTGCAACCACACTCTTCTTCTTTGGAACCAGGTTTTTGTGATGGATACAGTATACGGTTTAGCGTAGTCTTGGTGGATGATGACAAATTAATTGTCTGGATGTGAGCATATGCTGCTCTAAAATATGCTGCTCCTGTTATACTCTCTGAATATGCAGATGCCCATTTTATCGACGATCAGAGATGCAGACTCTGCAGAGTGATAATAAACTGAACGGCTCATGTTTTCTTAAGTCTGGTGGACACAGCATCCATGGCTTTTGCTGGAAGAGCCCAGAGAGCTCATTTTGAGACACTAAAAAAAAAGGATTCCATACCATAAAATCACGGTTTTTAGGCCTAGGAAGTGTTTTAAAAATGCATGAAAACCCTATGAAACAATTGTGATTTTTATCTTTTAAAAGGTATTCGACATGGAAGTGTTCCACGTACTGTCATCGACTGCTACTTTGAAAGTAGAAGCACAGGATTGCAGTGCTGGAGGAAACTGTGGCTAAAAAAGGAGAGACGACTACAAATGTCATGTATAAATGAGGTGATGTAGCAACATCATTTCACACCATTTGCAGCTGACCTTAACAGGCCTTAAAGGGGTTGGTAACATTTACATGATGGTCAATGTTACTTCACACTGCCCTTTCAGCATTAAGTGGGGTGGGGAAGTGGGCTGCTGTCGGGCCTGCGGGCCTGCCTTGGTGGGACATTAGGTCATAAACATGCCATGGGCAACCTATTTCCTCCTAAACAAAACATATTCCAACACCAAGCTGAAAAAGACAAGAATACACAGTTCCACATAAATCTTACACTAATGGCCAGTCAATGAGTTTCACAAGCTCCTGTTATCAGCTTTCTGCTGTTTGCAGAGATTTAAGGATCACCACTCTGCAGTGAAAACTCTGAGCCAGCAGTTGAAGAGCAAGAGATATAAAACAAATAAACCTTACTATGTACATTCCTACTCTAAATTTGCTCCTATCTTTGATGTTTTCCACATCATAAATCATACTGAAGTACAAAACTTTACTTATTTCTCTTTACTTTTCATGTGGTGTCTCAGAATTTCCACAAGAAGGGGCAGCAAACCACCATCTTTGCTGTAGACACAGTACTGTCATTGATACAGTTGAATGGTGCCTCCGGTTACGTGATTTGTTAATTGCTTCTGTCAATCATCTGAATCAGGCAATGCTCATGTCTTGGTTGATGGAAGAAATTAGTACAATTTGCTTTGCAGGGTTTTTATTTGATTTCTTATCTAGCTACACCCCAGTACACCTGGGTTTGAACTATTTTAGTACTGATTGCAGTGCTCGAGACTTTTTCCTCTCGTAATGTGGCATATTGGTAGAGCTAGTAGGACTTGATGTTTCAATCCCTGTGCTTATTCAACACCCTTGTCATCAGCAGTAGGAATAGAATGGTGAGAGGGAAGGGTGGGTACTTCATCAGGGTCATCAGGTGGGCACCCTCCCTCCTTGACGTTTCGTTGATACAGGCCCACGACGTCTCCAGAGGGCTCAACGGTGATACCTGGCATCCCAGGTACACCCCCCTTAGTTCCACGCTCTCCTACGTCGCTTTCACAGCCCAGTTCTTGTCTTTTCTTTTAATCCAAAGCCAATTGATGCTTTTTTCCGCTGCACTTGACAGGGACTTGATTGCCTGTTGGAGGGATCGACCCTTCTCCCCCATTTTCTTCAGTAGGGCGATCATGGATGTAGCGACGAATCCCCTACATCCCACTTCTACAGGGAAAATCTTGGTCTTCCAGCCGTTCTGAGCAGCTTGGATTGCTAGCTCCGAGTATTTGGTCTTTTTCCTCTCGTAGGCTTTCTCGACACCATCTTCCCATGGTACTGTTAACTCCACAACGTATGTCAGCTTGGCTGTTGTGGACCACAGGACCAATTTTATTAAAATCAGTTATATTTGTTGGATTATTCAGAACATTTATTGTTTGTATGTAAAGTTTGTCGAGCATTGAGAAACAATAGGGAGTGGTAGTCTAGAGTCTGGACAGGAATAATATCACTTGGATTACATCATACGGCAGCTCCCTTACTCCAAAAATCTTCCCGTGCACCTGTCCGTTCACCTGTCCGTGCACCTGCACATGTCAGAAAGCTTTGTTATGATTGGATGCTATTATATGTGTGACCGCTAGGCGGCAGTTCTGGTTTAGTAATCAACGTACCGTGCGATATTACGGGGTTGAGCAAGACTGCATGAGGACACATGTATGTTGTTAAGAACGTGAGTTAATAAACCAAGTTAATTGTTATCAACACGGCCTCATCCTTCAAGCACGAACATGACAAGCTTGAGTGGTGTCAGACACCACTCAAGCTTTCCACCACTTGAATTTGGACAAGAATAGAATAAGAGGGAGAAAATAAAGAGATAACAAGCAGATAAAATACAAGAGAGGCATGAGGAGGGTGCTTCATTTTCACATGAACATTGCATCGCCAGAGCAAGAATATGGAATGACAGAAAGTAAAACGGGAAAGAGGTTGCAAATGAGTCAAGTAATAAGGAGATAGAGCAAGATTAATTCCCAGCAACAGCTCTACATTTTCTGCAGTGTCACACTCATATTTTGTTTAACTCGCTTCTATTCGCTTTTCTTTCTTGTCCTTCTTGCCAGCTAAATATGATACCATTTCACATTTCTGGAAGCCAAATTAAAGTATCACATGTACATCTCTCAGACAAAATAGCTCAGTGCCCTGCTCACCGAATGACAGGGGTAGGCAATTCCGGTCCTCGAGGGCCGGTGTCCTGCATGTTTTAGATGTTTCCCTGCTTTAACACACCTGATTCTAATTAATCATGGTCATCAGCTTGTCATCCAGGGCTGCACAATTCTGTTAATGACACAGGTACTTTTATCACGGTGTGCTGAAGCAGGGTAACATCTAAGACATGCAGGACACCGGCCCTCGAGGACCGGAATTGCCTACCCCTGCCGTATGAGTTGATTCGTAAGGAAGCTCCTAAGAGTTCTAAAGCTAAATAAGGTCATTTTATTTCCTTACCTCAACAACAGTGTTGTGCAAGTTCATACTTCTCATGAACTAGTTCAAAGTTCAGTTCACATAGTTTAAAAATGAATAGTTCACGTTCATACTTAACCATTTTCATTTTGAACTACTGTATTTTCACGACCATACGGCGCACCGTACGAAAAGGCGCAGTCTACACACACTATATTGCGCACCGCCTTACAACAACACACACACAAGCATACAAGTGTGCGTATTTAAAAATAGAGCGGGAGCAAAACTGAGTTTGATTGTGCTTTATTTAAGTCTTTATTGCAAAGTACTAACATTTTTTAAATCACCAATGAATAATCAAAAATTAAAACAAACACATTACCGGTAATCGTCATTAATCAAACCCATCGAAGTGCTCATCCTCCGTTTCTGAATTAAACAGCTGCGTTAAATCAAATATGCCAGTTCCACTTTTTTCGCCGTCAGAGTCACAAAGCTATTTCCGCTCACGTCTTTTCTGTGTGGCATCATCACACTCTTCAAGCCAGTTTTCATGAAGGAAGAATCCTCATGAGGAAGAATCAGTGAGAATAGACGTCCTAACCGGTCCTGCTGTGGCTCCAGATCCGCACCTGTGGTCCCGGTGCTGGTGTCGGCAAGTCGGCTTCTCCCCGCGCTGGACGACACACAGTCGGCGTGGCTGTTATCCCTGTCAGCTGGGTGCTTCTTGCCGGCGTCCCCCATGTCAGCGTGCCTTGTGCCGGTGTGCTCCGCCCACCTAGTGACTCTGATATGCGCAGGTGATCCAGCTTCAATCACGCTTTGCCAACGCGTGGCGACAGTTTCAAAGTCACTGTCAGACCTCCTGGAATAACAGCAAGCGCAGCGTTCATTTGTTTCACTTCTTTTTTAACATCGGCTGTGAGATGGGCAGGCATAGAGTCACAGATCAACAGCGATGGTGATGCGTGGAAAAAAAACACCTGGTCGCCTTGCATACACCTGCCTCAGCCACTCATAGGGCGCTGTGCGCTATAGGGCGCGCCGCACATTTTGAAAAAAATATAAGACGTTTATATGAGTGAGGCCCAAGTGGTCAATCAAGGAACTGTACTTTTATGTACTTTAGAAATCATATCCATTTAGTTAGCCAGATTTGTTTCATTGCCCACGTGTTCATGAGTAAACTATCTAAAGGACACTAGGCAAAGACAGCAAATGTGCATGAGTGGCGCCAACAAAAATGCTTTTCTGGAGTTTTCTTAATCCACTCTTTAGTGAGCCTCAAACAGTCGGGAAAATGCTTTTTTTAAATATAAACTAAACATTGATATTCAATGGAAAATAAAAAAATACAATAGTTCACCTGGTGTGGCACTTGGATTGTGTGTGTGTGCGTTTGTTTTTTTTTAGTTTCTCAGACCTTCAATTGAACTTGCTGCTATGTCCTCTTCAGGGAAGACGTGAAACTATCATCATTTCTACCAGCTCCACCTTCTGCATAAAGACAGCTGGGACAGGCTGCAGCAGACCCTCGTGACCATAAATAGGAGGAAGCAGGGATGGATGGATGTTTTCCTCTTGCAAATAATATATTCTACAGTAGAATCATGGAATCGAGATTGTTTGTTGGTTTGTTTGTTTGTTGTGCTCCTACCTAGACAGTCCTGGGCATTGCTCCCTCTACCAACCCAGGGAGGGCCCTACACTGAGCTCAGGTCTCCTCCTTAACCTGAGGAGTGAGCAGCTTCTTTTCACCAGACAGGGTGGGGTTTATCTGACCGGACGTAGCTCGTGGAAGGATCACGTTATTCCGGCCAGATCCTCCCCACCCCATCTGGCGCCCCGGTTGGCCAGAGGGGGCATGTATAGCCCAGGACTGTGTGCATGTTTTTGTGAGGGTAAAGAACATTAGATACCCAAGGGAACACGGGGAGAACATGCAAACGCCACACATAATAATCAAAATATTGATGGTCAACAACATTTGCTTCTCCAATATCATTGCTGAGATATTTACTCCCTGACATTGTGCTAACAAAGGACTAACAAAAATTCTGCTTGTAAAGAGAACATAATCATTTCAAAACGTGCAAGTGCAGCTGTCCAAAACTTTAATATAAAATTGACTGACCTCCCCTGCCTGTATTTTCCTTGTTTCTCATTCTTTTGTTTGTGCTCAGAACCTTTTTTGGGCAGGAAACTTTTTGCCAGAAAACTTGGACAAATGGTTTGCAGCTACCAGCCAATGAGGGCGTAAAATTGAATGAGTTCAAGTCACTTTTCCCTCCCTTCTTTACGCACTGGCTGCTACACACACTTAAAGGCTCTTTCTGCAGAACAGAGATGTCCACACTAAATCTTGTTCATTATGTTCCTGCAGGGTTCTGGGGATTGTTAATGTATTCATTTGTGATTTCCAAATGTTAATGTGAAACAATCAGTAAAAAAGGTTTTACGTCTCTGATTTATTACTTTGATCTATGACTGGTGGTAAAAAGGTAAATACAGCACAGAAAACAGGACCTGAAAAGTGTTGCTGTGTATGTATAACTTTAAATATACATTTTTATTGTGAACAGTTTATCACTACAAAACTGAGATTATACTTTTTGTGGTTGATATCTCAAGCCCCTTTCACACAAAACAATTTAAAGCCTGGTTTACCATATGGGAAAACTTGTTGATCCAGTAGTTCACAAGCAATCAAACTGGTCTGATTTGTTTTTCTGCCTCCAAAGCTAAGGCCCAACGGTAGCTTTCATCCAGGGAGTAGTACTAATGTATGTAAAGATACTGAGTCCAGGAACTAAAGGTTTTTCATCTAAGAAGACATTAATGAGGATGGTGACCAGGCTACTTTGGCTTTCATTTGCCAATCAGTCTTGTGTAATGCCACAAAGGTGTCGCAGAGATTCTGATGCCCCACCAATCTCTGAAACCATGTTTCATTTACAAATAACTCCATTTACACCCATAACTATAGGTGTCAGGAGAAAGAGCCTTTCAATGCGTCAATGGGGGCAAATATACTTGCTATTCAGAACGTGACCTGCAGTTCTGGCTCTGGCCGCGAGTGGCGCTGGTCCCGGTCAGACACCAGCTGACCACAGTGACCAGACACAGAGGTCAGAAACAAGCAGCTGTTATGCTCACATTTATGATGTGATATTGCCACCACACAGAGACAAACATGTGTCAAAACAGTGGTGGCAGATCAACACATTCCCGGTGCAAATAGTCGTGCTCGTCGGAAGATGCAGCGGTGATGGTTCTGGTGGGGGGTTTAGTCCACCGATCATCAAACATCTGAGCTGGATACAGAGGTTCTTCGGTTATCAGTCGACTGATACCGACTTTACTCCAGATATTTTGGTAAATTAATCTCCTGACATGCGCATGCTGCTATACCTGGCCGCTGCAGCTCGTCCCCGTCAGGTAGAAGGATGACGGCCAGCTTTCTGCTGAGTCTGTCTGGTTCTGAGCTGAATCAGCGGGACAATCCCATGTAACACGTAGTCCAACCAAACGGAGCAAATACATAAATAACTCCTCTGTTTCTCATCATCAATTACCTGCATCGGCAGGACTAAGACCTCTCCAGTCTCCCGGCTCTGGTTGAACGGCCTGACAAACCATCTCCGATCGCACTGTTTTCTTTACCGAGATCACAAGAAAAGCAGAGCAGTGATCTCCTCTCCATCCCGTGTTGCTGTCTTGTTCATTTATCTTTATTCCACCAACTCGAAATATTAATCACTTTTCTAAGCGAACGGCGCTAACGCAGTTCAAACAGCAGGTGTATCCGCCCCTTTAATCTGATTGGTTTATGAGTAAATCGTCCCCCACGTGGGGTGCACTCTTATGATTGGCTGACACAAAGGAAGACATCTGATTGGTTGCAGATCCGTCCGTGTTAAAAAAAAAACTATTTGTGGATCGAGTCACGTCAGGGGAGTCTCAAAAGTCACACGCAAATTCATATTCATAGGTCTTGGACACTCGGGTAAAGAGAGGGGCTGAGCTGTGAACTGATCACCACTTGGTGGGGAGTTGGATACGCTGGCGGAGGAGGAAGTTTGACCGACCGGGCAGAACCAAACCTATTGTAAGGGGTCTGATGGGAATGTTTGGCTGAGCCCTCTGTCAGGGAAGGCTTCAACTCTCATATCCGAGAGAGCTTTCTCAGAAATTCTGAGGGTGGCAGGGGACATTTAATCCGAGTGGACCATGTTCTCTGCCTCCATTGTCGACGCGCTCAGGAACTTCTGGTGGTGGACGGCGTGATCTCTCAACGTCGGTACCTTTATCGTTTTGCTGTTTCCCACTCAGGAGCTAGTGTCTGGGGTGAACCCACCACCCTCGCTCTAAACGTTTGATGGGAAACAGGAGCACGAGCAGCTTCAGCAGTGAGGGAAGACTTAACAAACATAATGACTGTCTGTCTGCATTAGAAACCGCTGGCACGTTATGTAGTAATACGCAGAGCAAATAACAGTAAACACAATCAACGCTAACCGCTTTAAACTAACTCTGCCCAGACACAAGCTTCTTACTTTGAGCTGCCCTGGAGGTTGGCGGCGGCGTCCTGGGATTTTTGGAACTCCTGTTTCGAGTCCGGGTCCACAGGTTACTGATTTAATGCTTCCACTAGTGGTTCAGTGTGAGCAGCTCCCGTCCTTCTCTCTTTCTGCCTCTGGAAGAAAAATTATGCAGCGTCGCTGGCAGCTGGGCGGCCCCCCTTTCCTGGTCGTCCTAGCCTGGTCACGTCGTCTTGGTCCGCACGGTCCCTGTCCCCCTTTGTCAGAACGTCGCAAGTAAATCCGTTTCAACGCTGATGGGCGCGTGGGCTTTCACGAACACAGCTGGCGGGATGCTCCTCAGCTGATGCTGGTCACGCTGATCGGAATTGAGGTAGTCCTTGCGAAACGTAACAGTTCCTCGTGCAGAGATAAAACTCGGAGCGAGGAGAGAATCGGAGAGAGGAGCACGAAGAGAGAGAATCGGAGAGAGGAGTACGAAGAGAGAGAATCGGAGAGAGGAGCACGAAGAGAGAGAATCGGAGAGAGGAGCACGAAGAGAGAGTATCGGAGAGCGAGAACAGCGTTCCCTGGTGAACAGCTGGTCGGTTACGCTCCGCAGAGGGTCCTGGTGAGGTTCGGGAATTAACTGCTATTTAACCACCAGCGGGAACGCGCTTTACGTCAGCAGTGCCTACGGACCAATTCACTGTCCTTACTGTACAGGCATCACTTAAGGCACACCCTTTTTTGACACTTCTCTGCTGATGGACTACAAACCTCGCTCGGCTTTGGAGTATTTCCCTTAATTCCTTTGTTCTCATAACCATGTGGTCAGCTGTAATAAAACTCGAGGCTGGTCTCAGACTAAGGGTGCGTCCCAATACTCCCCCTCGCCCTCCTTTTCTTCCCTAACCCTAAATTTTGCGCGTTCCCGTGAAGGTAGTGGTGTCCCAATTCCTCTTTTCACCTAGGGGGAGGGGGCATAACGAGGGCTAGGGGCTGAGAATAGCCCCTTCAAATCGAGGGATTTCAGATGCTGACTTGGCGAGCGAGGGGGTATGAAGATTTCCCAGAATGCTTTTCGTCGTCATTTGCGGACTGAATCAAAAAAAAAAACATGGAGGACATTTCCTGTTTTTTTGGGAATAAAATCAATATTTTGAGTTAGTTTCTGCATAAAAATGCATTTTGATTACATTTCTCGGCGCAAACCGATATTTTACTTTCATAATATTCACTCAGTGAATGTACATCATCCCTTTTTTGTCCGTTGTTCGCTAAGATCGCGCCGGAATATGGTTACGTAAGCTACGTAAGCTACGCCGTAGGCTCCGTAAGCTACGCCGTAGGCTGCGTCTATTTAAAGCTCGCCCACCCGGGGAAAACATGCTTTACAGACTCGTCTCGATTTTGAGCAAGCAAGCATTTTTTCATTTTTTTGAGTCAAATGGCGAACCGCAAAGAGCAGGAGGATATTGAACCCACAAATGTAAGTATAATGTCCCATGGAATTAAAAAAATCACAGTGCTTTTGTATGTTTTAACAGTTTGAACAGTACATAGAAATACCACATTGTTTATTGTTTATTTTTAATACCAAAGAGTGAATTACCGGAGTCAAATTACTTGTTGGACAACGTTCGAACCTGGCCAATAAAGCTGATTCTGATTCTGAGTTAACGTAAGATAATATGTGGCTGTTGATGACGAGTCGGGTAGATAACATTGCCGTGTCCTGTTAACTACTCGTTAACTCTCATATTTTCTACAAATTTGTTGTATATTTCACATTACTATAGGGCAGCAATGTTATTTGGGGGGGGTTACGAAGTAATAACGTCGCTTGCTGCCTTGTTATCATAGTTCAAACTTTTTTTTTTTTTTTTTTTTTTTACGAGGACGTTTGTGCATTGCAGTAATCACATTTCATTCCAGGGACTCCGGATCAGGTCCGACACCTAATAAGCTGTAGGACTACCAACGAGGAGAATTTTACAAAGAAGAAATATGCTGCTAAACCACTGTGGGAGTGAGTGATCTAGCTATCTGCTTGCAGAATATCTGTGATGGGGTCCTAAACCATGGTATAACTACTATTCATCACTGTTTTCTGTTACAGGAAACTCATCAAAGAGCTGGAACTGGAGGGAAAGGTGACCACAGCACAAATTGGCAAAAAATGGGGAAATCTTAATTTATTATTATTATTTATTAATAATCTTCTGTAAATTGTGTGTGTGTGTGTGTGTGTGTGTGCGCGCTCCGGGACAGACAGTGGGGAGGCCACAGCAGCCTCATGGCCTTTCTACAAAGAGATGCATGAGCTTTTGGGGTCCAGACCTTCAATCCAGCCTCCATGTTTGTTGGCCTCTTATGAAGATCCCACGCAAATACTCATGGTAAGTTTAGCAGTAAAAAAGCACAATCTTATTCCCCAGTCCTTCTTCCTATAGCTAGCTTGTGCTACGACCGGTGGTTCCTCCTGATTGTGAGTGATACGACACTACAGTACCTGAAGATCTAACTGTTATTTTCTTTTCAGAACATAATGGACCCTCCATCCTCACCGGTGTCCTCTCTGACAAATTCAGAGGAAAGCACAGAGGTAATTTTTATTTATACAGTGATAATGAACCTGGTATGATGTTGTGGGTGTGTATGATAGTCCAGTCATGTGTGTAATCAACATGTGTATCCATCTTTTTTATCTCAGAACACTGGAAGACGCCAGCACATCGGCCTCAAGCTCTGCCTCACCAGCTGGAAGAGGAAGCTGGAAGCTTTAGGCATCAGGTCCACTTTCCCCCCGATCCCCCCAAAAAAAGAAACTCTATGCAGGACTTCCTTCAAGCTGAGGCCGCCAAAGAAGACAGAAGATGTCAAAAGAATGAAGAACACATGGACAGGTTCCTGAACCTTTTAGAGAAAATGGTGGACCAGACACCTCATCAGCAGTAGCAGCACATACACTGCAATTTTTTTTTTGTACATATTTCTGTGCAAATTTTTTTATATGGAACAGCACCTTTCTTTGTTCTGCGTGCAATGTTTACTTTTTTTCTTTTTAAAAATGTTATTTGAATATAGCAAATAAAGCCTTTTTTACTGCGGATTCTCTCACTATCCTTATTTTACTATTGATCTTGTTGTACAGTTTATAATTTGAGACATTACCTTACTTTGAGAAACCCCAGAAGAGAAAACTGTTGTGAAACAAGTTTTATTAGACAATTTAAAAGTATTTCCAAGTGAGTAAAACCACACAAGTACAAAACTATATGAAGAACATATGGACAGGTTCCTAAACCTTTTAGAGAAAATGGTGGACAGGACACCTCATCAGCAGTAGCAGCACATACACTGCAAACTTTTTTTTTTGTAAATATTTCTGTGCACATTTTTTTATATGGAATATAAGTGCCATATTAACAGCGCTACAGCTGAAATTAAAACAGCTTTTGGCTCTCAGCTTCCTGATCAGGGTAGGGATGAAAACGAGGGGTAGGGGGAGAATTGGGACAGGCACCTGGGCCAAGTGCCCTAGATTTCAAGTGCCCTAAAATCTCCCCCTTCTTTTTTAGGGCTTAGGGAAGAAAAGAAGTGCGAGTGGAGAAAAGAAGGGCGAGTGAAGGAGAATTGGGATTGGCCCTAAGGCCTCACAGCTGGGACTTAAAGTTGAAATTAAGTCCTCCGCTGTTCACATAGGACTGTGGCCCAACATTGCGTAGCTGGGAAAAAAACTGTCTCACAGGACACAAGCACTGGTGTCTTTTGCAGGCTTTCATTAACAAAACTGAACATTTTTCTGACAGGAAAACTGTCTCTTGACTTTTATGTAGTTAAGGTTTTTAATTTGGAAAGTTGCAGCACAAGCTTTGGCAGCAAATAAAACAACATGAACCATACTGTTGGGGAAAAATAATACAAAAAAGAGAATACAGCTGTGGACTCTGGGTGATCAAAAGAAAACATGTAAAAAAAATCCTCAAAGTAATCTTTAACTCTTTAGACACGCACATTTTCACATCATTTATTTTACACATCATCCACTATATAAACACTATAAACTGTCAAAATAAATACTGAGAATTACAGAATCAGAATCAGTATTATTGGCCAAGTTTTAACATGCCAGACAGTGAATTTGACTCTGTGTCTGGAGGTTTGCACGTACAGTGCTCTATAGCGCTGTCCAGAGGGGAGGAGTTCAAACAGACTGTGTCCTGGGTGTGAGGGGTCAGCAGAAGGGGGTGGCGGTTTTTCCTGAAGTCCACCGTCATCTCCACAGTCTTGAGCGGGTTCAGCTCCAGGTGGTTCCGACTGCACCAGTGAACCAGCTGATCCACCTCCCGTCTGTACGCGGACTCGTCACCTTCCCGGATCAGGCCGATGACGGTGGTGTCGTCCGCGTACTTCAGGAGCTTCACAGAAGAGTCCCCTGACGTGCAGTCGTTGGTGTAGAGGGAAAAGAGCAGTGGTGAGAGGACGCACCCCTGGGGGGGCAGTGCTGATGGTGCGGGTGCTGGATGTGATGCTCCCCAGTCTCACCTGCTGCCTCCTGTCACTCAGGAAGCTGGTGATCCACTGACAGGTGGAGGCAGACACGGTGAGCTGGGTGAGCTTCTGGTGGAGGATTTCAGGAGCGATGGTGTTGAACGCCGAGCTGAAGTCCACAAACAGGATCCTCGCATAAGTCCCTGGGGTGTTGAGGTGATGCAGGATGTGGTGCAGTCCGATGTCGACTGCGTCATCCACCGACCTGTTTGCCCGGTAGGCAAACTGTAGGGGGTCGAGCAGGGAGATAGCAGAGGTGTCAAAAGTATTCACATTCATTACTCAGGTAGAAGTATAGATACTAGAGTTTAAAAATACTCCTGTAGAAGTTGAAGTATCAACTCAAGTTTTTTACTCAAGTAAAAGTATAAAAGTACTGGTTTCAAAACTACTTAAAGTATAAAAGTAAAAGTAATGTAAGGGGGAAAAAAGCCATTAAGGACAAAAGCCATTGAAAATGAATGCATCTTAGTATAATGCAAATATATTAAAGAACCATATATGTGTACTATTGAGCATTAACATGTGTTTCAGAGAGCAGGAGATATGATGACTAGTTGCCTATAAGTATTGTAATGGTGCAAAAAGTCAAACTTCAGAGGCATGTTATCATTTATCCTAACCTTTATTAGAATGTACATCCAAGTTTAGTTGCAGGAATCTGAGGGAACGGATGTAAGAACAAAACTGGACAAGAACATCTGAAACAACCACAACCAAATTCACTCTATCCAGATGGAGCAATTTAACTGGATAGTTTTTTTTTAAAGGCCGAAATGAAATAGAGTAACGAGGCTGTTTTTAAAATGTAAGGAGTAAAAAGTACAGATAATTGCGTGAAAATGTAAGGAGTAAAAGTAAAAAGTCGTCCGAAAAATAATTACTCCAGTGAAGTATAGATAACCAAAATTTCTACTTAAGTAACACCACTTGACACCTCTTGGAGACAGTGATGTCCTTCAGGTGGCTCAACACCAGCCGTTCAAAGGATTTCATGACCACAGATGTCAGGGCGACAGGCCTGTAGCCATTTAGTCCTATGATGGTTGGTTTCTTGGGGACTGGGATGATGGTGGCGCTTTTGAAGCATCAGGGCACTTCATAATAATAATAATAATAATGGATTTAACTTGTAACGCACTTTCCATTCAATGAATCTCAAAGTGCTACACTTAGATCATTATTCATTCATACACATCCTCACTGGTGGTGGTAAGCTACGTGTAGCCACAGCTGCCCTGGGGCAGACTGACAGAAGCGTGGCTGCCATTCCGCGCCAAACGGCCCCTCCGACCACCACCAACATTCATACACATTCATACACATTCACACGGGGCAAGCTGGGTAAGGTGTCTTGCCCAAGGACACTACGACAGCAACTGGGATGGAGCGGGATTCAAACCGCCGACCTTCCGATCATTGGACGACCCGCTCTACCACCTGAGCTACTGCCGCCCACACAGCTCCAGGGACCGGTTGAAGATCCGTATAAAGGTGGGTGAACAGGGCTCGATCGCCACTCCTGTAGGCATCCTCCTTGGCTCGGCACAGCTTCCTGAGGTTCGATGTGAACCAGGGCTTGTTGTTGTTGTATGTGCAGAAGGTCTTAGTCTGCACACAAAAACTGATGTAGGATGTCACAGTGTCCGTGAGTTCATGCAGGTCTGTGGTTGCAGCTTCAAAAACACTCCAGTCTGTGCAGTCAAAGCAGGCCTGAAGCTTCAGCTTTGACTCCTCTGTCCACTTCTTCGCAGTCCTCACTACAGGCTTACAGGTTTTTAGTTTCTGCCTGTAGGTCGGGATCAGATGGACCAGACAGTGGTCAGAGTGTACTAAAGCTGCGCGGGGAACAGAGCGGCATGCATCCGTAATTACTGTGTAACAGTGGTCCAGAGTCTGTGTGTCCCTGGTGGGGCACGTAACATGCTGCCTGTATTTAGGAAGTTCGTGGGTGAGGTTTGCTCTGTTGAAATCCCCCAAAACAATGAACAGTTAGTTGAGCCATGTGTTGAAGTGTGTAACCCTGCTGAAACAGAGACCACACCACAGGAAGTGTGTGTGGTGGGTGGATCTGGGCTCTGTCTGTATGCAGGTCAGCTTCACACCACAAATACAGATATAGCAAAAAACATTTTGAAGATATCAGTGTTTTTGGGTTAGTAAAAATTACCTCTTGTTTGTAGAGTACATGCAATCTGAGGATCTCCATTGTTCTTCTTTTAAGGCCTCTGAGACTCAGAAATGAAACTGTTTGTTGAACTGTCTTGGGCAAATAAAAAAAATGGCTAGTGGCAAACTCGCTTCAGATAAATTCAGATAAAACTGAAATGCTGATCGCCCCTGATGGTGCCATTCCATGGAAAAAACAATACTTGGGTGATCTAAGCTTGAGCGATAAATCAAGCCTCAGATATCTTGGCGTTATCTTTGATAAGGAAATTTCATTGGGGCAGCTGACAGCTGACAATAAATTGTTTCTTACAGTGGAGAAATATTTCCAAACTCAGGAGTATTTTATCTAAAGTAGATCTGGAGCTGGTTATCTATGCCTTTGTGTCTTCCCATTTAATATATTATAGAATATTGTTTATTTTCTTGTCTGAATAAAAAAGGGCTGTCCCTTCTGCACTAGGTTAAAAATTCTGATGAAGTGATAAAGACATGTGGGTGGTGTCATCGGACTGGGTATTGAGTACTTGACCTTCATTGGCCTGAATTAGCCCCGCCCCTTCTTCTGATTGGCCAATATTTGATAGTCCCTATTTTCTGCCATAACTTTTGAATGGTTTGATATAGAGAGTCGTGGGTGGTTTCATCCGCTAAATATCCAGGCCTGAAGAATCTACATGCAAGTCATACAAGCTTCCACTGCAGCCTGAACGTGCACAAGGGTGCGAAGGGCCCGTTCAACGCTGCTCGCAGCTTTCATTTTTATTATATTTCCAGGTTTTTGTATTCATATTTTATAGTTCTTATGTGAAGCCCTTTGTCTTACTTACTTACTTACTTACTTACTTATTTACTTACTTACTTACTTACTTACGGATGGACGGACGGACGGACGGACGGACGGACGGACGGACGAACGAACGAACGATACTGATTTGGGCCCAGATCAATAATATGATACCCAGACTCAGTGGTTCTTGGCCTTCCCTGAACTACACATTCTGAATCTGAACTGTGGCTGAGGCAGCCATTAAAGCTTTTGACCACTTTTGATCATAAATGTTGCATATTATGAGTTATGATTACATGAGTTGATACATCACTGGATGTCCAGTAGGGACATTTGACCTGTACGGCATCTGACACTGGTGCATTTAAACATCAGCTCCAGTTTTAGGATGGTTTAACAAATCTGAGCCTTATGTTCTGTGGGGAGAAACCACTGACTTTACAGTCAAACCTGTTGCCATACAAAAAGACGGTGAACTGTTGCTTCTGAATAATAATTTATATCACACTTTTCAGGATACTCAAAGCACTCACAGTGGTTCCATTTTTCATTCATACTTGGTGATGTTAAACTACGTAAGTAGCTACAGCTGCCCTGGGGCAAACTAATGGAAACATGGCTGCCAATCTGAAGGCCTCTCCAACCACCACTGGAAGATTCATACAACATTCACACACCAGCGAGGCAGTGAGGGCCCTCCCTGCAATAACTCCATTGTGAGTTTGCATGGTGCTCTAGCTATATGCAGCAGTTAAAAAGTAATATTGATAAATCAAGAGAAATTTTCACAGAAGTGAAATAAAGCTGCATTTGGCCAGACACTGTGTGTGTCTGTTATTTGCTGATAAGGAAGTCCCATGTACACGGACTGTAGATCTGATTTTAGTTTAACACTGACTGAAACGCTGTGGAAGCAAAAAAGATTTTAAACCACCATGCAAAAACATAGTGCTTTGTTACAGGCAATTTTAAAATCAACCAAAATACCCGTATTAAAATTCAAACTGCATACCAGTAAACCGGATTTTGAACGTATTGAAAAAAGAGCTTCAAAACAGCCGTGAGCAGGAGACCACGAGCAGAGCCTCCTACAGATGCACAGGAAAGCAGATCAGTGAATGGAGAAATGGAGTTTGTTATGTTGATGGCTTATCCATTTTGCCAGGGAAATGGTCTATGCAGGCAGCAGAAAGGGAACATCACTTGCATACAGGACAAACAGCTGTGGTAAACATGTGGTGGTGTATGTGGTGGTGGCCCGGCATTCAGTTTGAAATACCAGAAGTCTGTTAGAGAACGGTTGTGTGTGCTATAAGTAATGCAACAAATCCAGCATGCTTAGGAACCAAGTCAGTATTGGTCTGTGAATTGTATTGATTTTAACCTTTTAACACTTGTCAAGGTACCAAATCAAAGGTTAAAATCATGCACATTTTCTGGATAGCTAGGAGCCCTCCCATGCTCAAGCAGGTTCAGTTTTACAGCAAAATTATCCTCAAAGAAATCATCCCAGATTGGCCTGTACTAAAACAATTATCATCAGATAACTGTCCAGGCTTCATCAGATAAGTTTGACAAGAATAGAGGCGGCACAGCAAATTGTGCTTACAACCCTCAAATTTAGTTGAAAACCAAAATAAATTGCTAAAAAATAAATAGGCAAAGAAAATAGAAGGCAAAAAAATATGCCATGTAGAGATTATAATTTGATCATTATTTCTGTTGTAGAAGACATCTGGTTTAAATGCATGCGTTAGCTGCTCGGACCCGCGGTACGCGCTGCCGAGTAGTAAATATTTCACAGATGAATGCCCGCCGGAGTTATATAAGTAGGGTGACCATATTTTGATTTTCAAAAAAGAGGACACTCGGCCCAGCCACAAGATAGCCTACTTAAATGATACTCGCAGTTTACTCAAAGATTCCTTATAATTTTAATATATTTAAAGTTTGTATGTACGGATAGAATATTCAGTTATATTAAAAAATAATATCTCTCAAAGACAGAAATTCAGATAGGTTTCTCAGAGGTTACTCAACTTTCTTTATTATTTCTAAAATAATAATCCTTTTCAAGTTTCAAATATAAAAATAAATACATATGAATGTAAAATAAATGTAAAATATCTGGAATGAAATAATTATGTATTATTTCATTTTGTATTACAAAAATCAACTTGTATAATAATAGCTCTCTTTACAAGGACAAATAGATAAATAATATGTAATAACATATAAATAATAAATAATATAATAACATAATGTTCTAAATAATACCTCTTCTGTATTAGAAAATCAAACTTGAACTAAATATATCTCACTAGCTTTTCAGTGTAATGTAAATAATATAACAGTTATTACTTAAACAAAAAAAAATGTCTGAACTCAAATCTTGAGTTATCTTCTTCATCCTTGTTTTCTTCTTCATCCTCCTTGTCTACCTATCCATATTTTGCTGTAGAGCTGAATTTTCCCAGCAGTTTCAGTTGCTCAACAAATAAGCATGAAATTCTTTGGAAGAAGTGTCTGAAATTGTATTGCACATACCGTATTTTCGCGACCATAAGGCGCACATTTTTTTTTTTTTTTTTTTTTAAATGTGCCGGGCGCCTTATGAAACAGTGCGCCGTGTCTATTACCTGAATTACGGTAATGTAAGGCCGGCCACCATGAGAACGGTAAAAAGAGAAGGGGGCGGGTGAAGCCCCCGTGAGTTGCGACGTGAATGAGACCATCCACTGAGCTGATTAATGCGTAAACAGAAGATGAAAACTTTTAAGGATTTGCTTGATGTGTAAAGTGAAATAAAGTACAATCAAACTAAGTTTTGCTCCGCTCTATTTAAATAAGCACACTTGGGTGTGTGTTCTGCAGCGCGCGTGTGTTTTGCATGTCGGAACCGAGGATGCACCTGCCGTGGGTTTGCGGGGTCCGATCGCTGCATCCCCGGGGCAGATCCGGCTGAAATGCCGGTGCTCTTTCCCCGGGAGCCCCTACTACCAGTGCAGGCAGGCTCCTCCGGTTCCGGCCGGTCGGAACCGGTCACTTTCCCCGGTTAAAGCCGCGTGATGCGCGCTGCTGCAGCCCGACTTCCTGGTTCCCCAAGCGGGGTCCGATGACCTGATTCCCGGTCGCTTTGCGAGAAGGGATTTCTGGGGTACGTCTCAGGTCGGATCAGCTTCACCCTCCGAGATTTCCAGCCAAATCTGTCGGTTACAAACCCGGTACCGGACCCCGACAAGCGCGTGTGTGTTTTTCGCGGCGCGAAACACACACATTCTTATTTATGTGGCGCTTGCCTGCCGCGCTGATGGACAGAAACCTATGGTGATTTTTAAAAGAAAAACTTTTAAGTTTTAAGTCATTATAAGGACGAATGAAAAGAGGTGGCTGGATGAAGGGATGATGATCAGGTGGCTGAGACAGGTCTGGAAATTCGGACTGGCGCAGCTGAATTAGCGGAGCTCCTGTCGGATACAACCCGGTACCGGCTCCCCGACAGCGCGTGTGTGAGCGGGTCCAGCGCGAGGGAGCAGACGGGGAGCGGACCCGGTCCAGCGCGGGGGACGCGGGACGCGGGACGCGGGACGCGGGACACCAGAGCGGGGGGGGGGGGGGGCGGACCGGGACGCGGGACTCGGGACTCGGGACTCGGGACTCGGGACCCGGGACCACCGCGGTCGGGATCCGCAGCACAACGGGGTATGAAAAGTTTATTTACTCTTGTGCTTGCCTGCCACGCTGATGGACAGAAACTGCCGCCGATGGTGATTCGTTGCCTAAACAGACTTTTCCAGCCAGAGTGAAATGAAAAGGGCTGGATGGATGAGGAGATGATCAGTGGCTGAGACAGGTTTATGTGCAGCGACCCGTGGTTTTTTTAAATTCTTTAATGCAGAAACAAAATATGAACCTTTGAAGGGTTTGATTGATGTGAAAAGTGAAATAAAATATCAAACTAAGTTTTGCTTCCGCTCTATTTTTAGCGTGTGTGTTTTGCAGCGCGTGTGTGTGCAGCTCCGTCTCTGTAGACGCCGCCTTTTGGGTCGGTGCGCCGTATGTGTGTTTTAAAACCAAAAATGACACACAAAACTGAGGGTGCGCCTTTCCACACAGTGCGCCATATGGTCGTGAAAATACGGTACTTAAGTCTTTAGTTCTCGTCTTCATCCTGGTTTTCTTCTTCATCCTCCTTGTCTGCCCATCCATATTTTGCTGTAGAGCTGATCTTTCCCAGCAGTTTTCGGTTGTTCAACATGTAAGCATGAAAGTCTTTGCAAGAATAGTATGGAGCTAGAACAGTCTCATAATTCACAAATGCACAGGACAAGTTTTACAAATGCACAGACCGATTTGCAAATACACACACCGTTTCACACGCGCACAGGACAAGTTTTACAAATGCACAGACCGATTTGCAAATACACACACCGTTTCACACGTGCACAGAACAATTCACACGTGCGTAGGACAAGATACACAAATGTATTTTTGATGCACACACAAATATAACCTGATTTACAAATGTTTTTTTGTCTGTGAGCTGCGCTGGATTTGTGTGTGAGTTTTGAGACTCCCCTGACGTGACTAGATCCACAAATAGGGTTTTTTTTAACACGGAAGGATCTGCAACCAATCAGATTAAAGGGGCGGATACACCTGCTGTTTGAACTGCGTTAGCGCTGTTCACTTAGAAAAGTGGTGAATATTTCGAGTTGGTGGAATAAAGATAAATAAACACCAACAGGAGATAAAAGATAAATAGACAGGATGGAGAGGAGATCACTGTTCTTATTTTCTTGTGATTTCGGTAAAGAAAACAGCGCGATCAGAGATGGTTTGTCGGGCTGTTCAACCAGAGCCGTCAGGAGAGCTCTAGTCCTGCCGATGCAGCAACTGGTGATGAAAAACAGCGGAGATATTTCTGTATTTGAACTACAGGTGTCTTTCAGGAGAACGAGCCTGTTGACGGGGGTGAATATTGATGCAGGTCGTTCTGGCTCTGGCCGCGAGTGGCGCTGGTCCCGGTCAGACACCAGCTGACCACAGTGACCAGACGTGGAGGTCAGAAACAAGCAGCTGTTATCCTCACATTTATGATGTGACATTGCCACCACACAGAGACAAACGTGTCAAAACAGCGGTGGCAGATCAACACATTCCCAGTGCAGATAGAGTCGTGCTCATGGGAAGATGCAGCGGTGATGATGCTGGTCGGGGTTTAGTCCACCGATCATCAAACATCTGAGCTGGATGCAAAGGTTCTTCGGTTATCAGTCGACTGATACCGACTTTACTCCAGATATTTCGGTAAATTAATCTCCTGAAATGCACGTGCTGCTCCACCTGCCGCTGCTGCTCGTCCCCGTCAGGTTGCGCAGCCAGCTCTCTGCTGTCTGTCTGGTTCTGAATCAGCGGGACAATCAAGTAACACGTAGTCAAACCAAACGGAGCAAATATATAAATATCTCCGCTGTTTTTCATCACCAGTTGCTGCATCGGCAGGACTAGAGCTCTCCCGAAGGCTCTGATTGAACAGCCCGACAAACCATCTCCGATCGCGCTGTTTTCTTTACCGAAATCACAAGAAAATAAGAACAGTGATCTCCTCTCCATCCTGTCTATTTATCTTTTATCTCCTGTTGGTGTTTATTTATCTTTATTCCACCAACTCGAAATATTAACCACTTTTCTAAGTGAACAGCGCTAATGCAGTTCAAACAGCAGGTGTATCCGCCCCTTTAATCTGATTGGTTGCAGATCCTTCCGTGTTAAAAAAAACCTATTTGTGGATCCAGTCACGTCAGGGGAGTCTCAAAACTCACACACAAATCCAGCGCAGCTCACAGACAAAAAAAAATTTGTAAATCAGGTTATATTTGTGTGTGCATCAAAAATACATTTGTGTATCTTGTCCTACGCACGTGTGAATTGTTCTGTGCACGTGTGAAACTGTGTGTGTATTTGCAAATCGGTCTGTGCATTTGTAAAACTTGTCCTGTGCATTTGTGAATTATGAGACTGTTCTAGCTCCATAGAATAGTCCTTGAAATTGTATTGCACAAATAGAATCCCCTTCAGCGATGCAACAGAGAGCTGGTTCCTCTCCTTTGTCCACTGGCTCTGCATCAGTGAGAAAACCCTCTCAACATTTGCATTTTGAGAGGGAAGTGCAAAGACAAACTGTGCAATCTTCAGTAGTTCTGAGTAACATGCAATGCTTTTGGCCTTCTCAAAATATCTGGTCCATTTCTGGTGCACCTGCAGGCCAATGAACTCCTCATCACTGTTGCACCTTTCTGTGAATTTCTTCAGATTGGTGACCTGGTCAAAACACTTGACATCGTCAATTGGCACCCCCTTCTCTCCAAGGTACTTGATGCAGGCCTCCACATCAATCCAATCTGGTGGCTCACTCAGATCCATCCACATAAATGTTGAGAACTCTTCCATGGGAGTCATCCACTTCTCTAGATACTCCAGACATGCACTGTACAGGCCCTGCACATCAGCACTGAACTGGTCATAGCCCTTACCAAGTCCGTCTCTGCGCTTTTCTGCCAGTAGTCCCTTAACTTTAAGGGACATTAAGTTGTTGCTCTTGCGTTCAAGAAGAATGGTGTGGATGCTGTTCAATATTTTCTTCACCTCCATAATGGAGTTGTTCTCCTTTTCCATGGCTTGAATGTGGGTGTGGAACACAGACATGAATGAGTGCATGTGCCAGAGGTAGAGCTCACTGAAGTCGTTTTCAAAAAAACTTCTTAATTACTATGGGAGGCTTTTCCTGAGACGGAAAGAATGCTTTTAAAGCTGGAAACATCTGTATCATCCTCTCAATGCCTGGGAACAATGACAGCCACCTTGTCTTGCTGTGAGAAAACATCCTTCTGTACTCAAGGTCACGTGTACCCCCCTTTCCGTGTTTTCGTACCCAATAGGCTACATTTCACTTAACGGGGTGAATATCAAACTACCAATAAAAAGTAGTAATAACTAAGTGGCAGGCTAAATGCATTTGACCTCCCGTAATATTATTTAAACTAAATAATATTAATTTTGAACATCCTATCTTAATAATTTCAATGACTAAATGAACATGAATCACTATTTATTTATTTATTTATTAACTTTTAGTCATGCATTGTAATACCGTATCATTAGAAAATCAAGTGTCACTTATGTAGAAGAGTGACAATGTTATGTTATGACAGTAGTTGTCCTCGTGGAGGCACCATAGGCTGGTTAGACTCTTTGTCCTTCGATCTGTATGCATGTCCGCCATATTCAAAAAGTGTTCAGTAAACAAACCTGAAACGTAGCTCTGTCTCAGTCCCGTTTTTCTATAATATCATAAGGATATTACATTTGGCGACGAGGAGACCCAGCATACTCACTGTGAGTTGTAAGGAGAGGAAGCAACTTGTGAGTTCAACTACGCGAGGACTCAGTTAATATTAGGGGTCAGGGAAGCTATACGCTAGCAGCAACACTAACGACAGAGCGAGTAGCAGCAGCGAAAAGACAACGTCGGGATGGCTACGGCAATGGTGGGGACACTCGCGGCTTTCGACAGCTAGATTCAAGCCTGGGAGGAGTACATTGAGGTGATGGAACATTTTTTTTGTGGCAAATGGGATCACAGAAGCTGAAAGAAAGTGGGCTATATTGTTGAGCTCAGTTGGGAGCCGGACATAGTTTAATGAGAAACTTGTTAAGCCCAGAGAAGCCCGGTGATAAGTCGTATGAGGACTTGACTGGACTGCTGCAGTCACACTACAACCCAAAGCCCAGTGAGATAGTCCAAAGATTTAAGTTTAACTCGGGGATGAGGGTGGTGAATGAAACTGTGACAGAGTATGTGGCGGTGCTACGGGAGCTGGCTCAACACTGTAACTACGGGGATAAGCTGAAAGCGATGCTGCGTGACAGGTTCGTGTGCGGCATTGCGGATGACCGCATCCAGTGGAGATTGTTGGCAGAGCCAGATCTGACTTTTGAGCGGGCGCGGAGCGTCGCGCAGGCCATCGAGACCGCAAGCAGGGACCTCAGATAGGAGGTTATGTTCTTCGGCCCTCGATAAGCAGTTTGTAAAAAGGGATAAAAAACAATCTGCACACCACATAAGTGAATCCCCTGTCAATCTCTCTAGTGATGAAGAGGTGTTTACACTACACAATCTAACAGAGCCAAAAATAACAAAAACAGACCCGATTACTACTCAGTTAAACCTAAATGGTAAAATTGTGAAATTTGAAGTAGATACAGGTTGCAGCCAGAGCCGGATTAACGCAAAGGCAAACTAGGCATGTGCCTAGGGCCCGATTGACAGGGGAGGGGCCCAGACAGATGGCCAAAAAAAAAAAGAAAAAAAAAATTAAAAATAAATAAATAAATAAAATAAAAATATTCAATTGTCCTATCTACAATTTATTTCAGTGTTAATATATCAATATTTATTAATTAACTTAAAATAATGACGATGTTTACTTTAACGTTACGTTACGTCACATTAAAGCCGGTCCGCCCCTCAGCCAGTCCGAGGGGAGGTCGGCAGTCAATTAAGGTAGCAGGCAGCTAGGTCGTTTTTGGAGTAAAAAAAATACATTGAAGAAGAAGATGCTTTCAGGTGCGGCAAAACATAAAAAGAAAAAAAATGAAGAGGAACAAAAGAAGAGACAGGCGGGGGCTCTACAGAAGTTTCTGTCGGGCAGCCGTCCGTGAACCTGCTCGTGTCACCAGAGGCCGAGCCAGGCCCCGACATGCGGCCCAAAGACGCAGCGGAAGACGCTGTGGCGCCATCAACATCGGCGCCACAGCCAGTTGCCAGTGGCTCACAGGACAAAATGATGGAAGAGCAGCCGAATATAAGCCAGGCCAATATAGTTTTCACAGAGCCTCTAGACCCAGAAAGGGTATTGTCAAGCTATGCCTCTGATCCTGGAACGTCGCTCCAAATTGACGACAGGATGCGTGAGTACTTTGCACTAAACCATCCCTGTCAAAATATTGGAGATTTCTCTGCATCACAGAGGAAATATGGAGACATTAACCGAAGCTTAACTAAGGAACATTTCTTTAGAAAAAAGCTAAATGGAGAAACCCTGTCAAGAAAATGGTTAGTGTACTCACCGTCTACTGGCACTGGTATTCTGTTACTGCTGCAAGTTGTTCAGTATGACTGGAAAAACTGTGCTAAACGCTTGCATGAACATGAGAATAGTTTGGATCATCGCACTGCTGTGCTGGAAATAAAAATGCACGCATAGATTCAAACATAGTACAGCAACAGGAGTCTGAGAGAGCATACTGGCTCAACATTTTGAAACGTATAGTGGCAACTATTCAGTTTCTTTCTTCGCGAGGACTGCCCTTCCGTGGGGACGACGAATTATTAGGATCACCCCACAATGGGAACTTTTTGGGTTGCTTGGAGTTAATTAGTCGCTTTGATCCACTACTGTCAGAACATCTAACCAGATACGGAAACAAGGGCAGGGGAAATACCAGTTACTTGTCCTCTACAGTTTGTGATGAGTTTATTCAGTTGATGGCTGAGAAGGTTCTGCGTGCCATTGTAAAAGAAGTTAAAGATGGCAAGTATTTCTCCATCATTGTGGACTCAACGCCTGACGTCACACATGTTGATCAGCTCACTCTGATAATTCGCTATGTACTGAAGAAAAGTGGGGAGCCTGTCGAGAGATTTTTGGAGTTCATACCACTACATGGTCATACTGCAGAACACATGGAGGAAACACTCAAATCTGAGTTAAAAAAACTGGACATTGACTTAATGGACTGTCGTGGGCAGAGCTACGACAATGCAAGTAATATGGCAGGGAAATATTCTGGACTGCAGGCAAGAATAAAAAATAAAAATCCTAATGCTGCCATACCATGTTCTGCACATTCTCTTAATTTGGTTGGTGCATGTGCAGCAGAATGTTGCCTAGAAGCAGTTTCTTTTTTTGGCTTCCTTCAAAATCTCTACAACTTTTTCTCAGCTTCAACTCGGCGGTGGGAAATTCTAACAGCCCACCTCACAAAATGTGAGCGAGGTCTGACACTGAAGAGCCTTTCCGGCACAAGATGGTCTTCGAGAGCTGATGCAACAAAAGCTCTGAGATTTGGCTACAAATCTATTCAAGATGCTCTGAATGAAATCAAAGTTGACCATGGAATCCCCAGAGCTGCTCAATATGAGGCGTGTCAATTAATAACAGTGATGGACACTCTTGAAACTGCAATTATGACAGTAGTGTGGGATGACCTGCTGAGAAGAATCAATGTAACCAGCAAAGCATTGCAGCAGGTACAAATTGATGTAGGTACTATTCCTATTCTGTACAGTTCACTCATTGAGTTCATAGGACGGCCAGAAATGATTTGGATGTCTATGAAGCAGAGGCCAAAACTCTCACAGCAACAGAGGGATACAAAGCAGATAACCAAAGAAGACGAGTGAAGAAAGTTATGTTTGGCGAGTCTGCAGGTCCAGAGGTGCGGCGCTCAGGCCGTGAAGCATTCCTGATTGACGCACATTATGTCATCTGTGACTGCCTGTCACAAGAATTGAATCCACGCAAAGATGCATACAAAAATGTGGAGGAGAAATTTGGTTTCCTTACTAAAACAAAATCAATTGGCACTGAACAAATCCATGTAGCCACAGAAAAGCTGAAGAAAATATACCCTCAGGATCTTGAGGAGGACTTTACAGCAGAGTTTTGCCAGTTCATCTCAATGGTAAAAGATGAAAAATCCATCATGGCCATGTACAAGAAGCTCCTGGAGCTAGGCTTGAGGGATGCTTTCCCTAATGTGGACTGTAGCACGGCGAGTGCCACGGGGCTCGACCGAAAGGATAGAGAGGACACGGAGTTTCATGCAGAACCCTTTATTTACCAGCAATCACCCAAGACACGTGCTTCCAGCTCCTTCAGCTTCAGTGTGAACCTTCTCCCAGCAGCAGCCTCTCTCTGGTGCAGCTGCTGCTTATCAAGGGAGGCAGGGGGGAGAGGTTGATTGGATACACCTGTACCCAATCTCCTGATGGCTGAACCTCCACCCTGCCACATGGACATTTGCCTTCGCATGTATCTGACTTTACCGATTGCAAACTGTTCAGGAGAAAGATCATTTTCGTTGTTGAAACGAGTAAAAACATACCGGAGAGCAACAGTAACAGAAAGAAAACTGAATGCCTTTGCCCTGTTGGCAATTGAGAATGGATTTACAACCTCCCTGGATTTTGAAGATATTATCGAGGACTTCGCCTCATCAAGACTCAGGAGAAAGCATCTGTAAATGTAAGTTTTCCATTAAAAAATCTAAAGCTGAAAAAGTAAAGTGAATATTAAAATCAAATGTAAAATGCATATAAATTAAATGTATAATATAGAGCTATACTTTTTACTATAATGAAATGAAATATGAGGAACAAATCAAGTTTATTCAAATCTGAAACAGCTGTCATCATTCATCTTATGTATACATTTTATTATTTCTCCACAAGATCGTGATGATCCTGTCATGCCTGCGATGCTGGAAGGCTGAAGATTATCCCTGAGTGGAATGGTTTCCTCAGATTGGTTGGTGGTTGCCCCCGCGACCTGGGAACGGATAAGCGGCGGACGATGGATGGATGGATGGATGGTTTCCTCAGTAAGTGCTGATGGTTTTATTTATTGTTGGACAGTTTCTAAATGGTCTTGATAAATGTGAAGGGTTCATGTTTGTCTTCTTGTTCCTGTACTTAATCACAGGTGTGAATATGGGCTCCAGGAGAAGGGACAAGAATTTTTCTTCACCCAATTCAGGCTTGTTTTCCTTGGCTTTCTGAGCAGGTTAGTAAAGAAAAGTGAAAAAAAGTGTTCTTGGTTCAAACATAAGGTATGGATCAAGTTATTTAATGATTGCTTATTTTTCTACGATGTTTCTGTGATTAAATCTGCTTTTAGAATGCAGTCCAGTAAAGAACACCGTCCAGACCAGTGGAGAGAACTGCTGAACAGTCCAGGAGCCTTGTCCTTGTCCATGAAAATAAACATCTTTACCACTACAGCACACTTTGTCTTACTGCAAATTTTATTGGTCTTTGTATATTTGACTTCTTATTTAACTATTCAATTTAATCAACACATTTAATTAAGATTTTCTGCAAAATGCAATACCCTACAACATTTATCTTATTTGCTCTGTTTACATAGCAATGCTGACACCTATTGGTGATTTACTGGTACTAATACCTAAACAATGGCAATCGATAAGGATAATTTAATAGCATTTAATAGAGCGGTGTAATAACGTATAAATAATAAAAATCAAAAAATAGTCTGATAGACTGTTTTAATATACAACACATGACTTATTTTGGAATACAAAGAACCAACTTGACTATGACTATGCTATGTAAAATGTGAATTAACTTGTATTAGTAACTTTGGTAAGTTTAAGATTTCAATTCATAAATAACATTGATGGAGGGGGGCCCAAAAAGTCACAGTCTGCCTAGTGTAGTCCATTTATTTAATCCGGCTCTGGTTGCAGCGCGACAATTGTATCCAAGACTGAGTATGGTAAGTTATGGGCAGTAGCAGCGGGTATACACCAGGGCCAGCAGGATGAGCTGAGAGCGTATGAATGTGAGATCATCTACAAACTTGGAAAACACCATAGTAATGCAGATGCCATGAGTCGCCTACCTCTGCCGCAACCCACAGCCAAGGAGGAACAGGAGGAAAGAGTGTTCATGATGGAGACTGTAACTCTCGTGTCAACTGTGGACATGAGCAGGTGGGCAAACAGAGACCCTGTATTTTCCAGAATTGCACAGTTGATCCAACATGGCTGGCCAATGCCCGACTTAGATCCAGCTTTCCAACCTTATTCTGTAAGAAAAACAGAGTTAAGTGTACAAGATGGGTGTGTACTGTGGGGGTCACGTGTTGTGATGCCGCCACCAGGGTGGGAAGCCATGTTACAGCAATTACATCATGGTCACATTGGCATCACTAGGATGAAAGCTCTGGCACGGAGCTACTTCTGGTGGCCAACATTGGACACAGACATTGAGACTGTAGTTAAAAGTTGTGTCACATGCCAAGAACACCGTAACCTGCCTGCTCCAGCACCACTTTCCCCTAGAGAGTGGCCAAGCAATCCATGGCATTGATTAAGCAGGACCTTTTATACTTTATACTTCCTTTTTTTATCCCAGAAAAACAACAGAAGAAGAAGCAGAAGAAGAAGGAGAAGAAGAAGGAGAAGAAGGGTGTCGTCAAAACGCAGTTGTTCATCAAACACGGTCAAAAGCTTTCCAGAGACATGGACACATTCGATACATTCGTACTCTATCGAGCAGGCAAACGCATAACCATTCAAGTGGAAGATATGACTGTGGAAAACATATGCAGAATTTTTCAGGTAAGTCATCAACTATGGTTAGCTAAGTGCTAACGTTAACCTCTACGTTACTGCCAGCTGCGTCGCGGCAATTTAACTACTAAATGCCCAGGCAAATTGAAGTTTTACGGTATTTTAGTAACGTTACGAAGTTAAAAAATAAAGTTTGTGGAAAAAAGTAGTAAGATTTTGATTTAAAAAGTCAAAATTTGAGGAAAAAACTCAATATTTTACATTTAATCTTTATGGGTAGACAACTGGTCTGACGTGACTCATCATGTCTTGTAAATATACAATGCAAGTACTGGAAAAATTTGAAACTGAGTCTTTAAAGGGATTGTGACATGAAAAACACATTTTTCTTGATTTTTTGTGTTTTGTTGGGTGTCTTGACATCAATTACACCCAAAAAACAACAAACTTTTAACATTCAGTGTATTGTGTGCTTTCTGGGATTTTCCGCATAACTGTGCAAAAACGGCGCACCTGGTTTGGTGGCGGGCCGTGACGTCAGGGCCCGCTAAATCACCGCCCCCTCCACCCAGCTCCCTGCCTCCTCTCCTCTCCAGCGCACCATAAAGGCTGATTTATGGTTCCGCGTTACACCGACGCAGAGCCTACGGCGTAGGGTTACGCGGCGACGCGCACCGTACGCTGAACCCTACGGCGTAGGCTCTGCGTCGATTTAACGCGGAACCATAAATGAGGCTTAACAAGGAGCTGTTCGAGCCTCTTTTGTTCTAATCACCGGAGGAAAACTGCTAAGAAGACCCGCGGCCACTGACTGGACTTAAGATAAGGGGACACTGCTGCTTGCATGCCTTTATTTTTGTGATTGTTTGCTGTGGTTCGCCCTCCTGCTTTTCCGTGCATGCTTCGCCTGTCGCTCCGACGCCGCTGTGAGCATATGGCTGGAGGAGGAGGAGGTTTGGAGGAGGAGCGGAGCAATGATTGACAGGAAAGGGGGGAAAGGAAGCATTTTTCACGGCGCAAAAAAACACTGTAATAAAAAGCCAGGAAAAGATTACTAGAGTGAAGTTTTTCTTGTTACACTCTTTTAGACACATTTGAGGGATGTTGGCCAAGACTTTTAATAGTGTTAAAAGCATGTTAAAAATGATGTCACAATACCTTTAAAGTGCTTGAGAAGTGCTTGAATTTGACCCTTGAAATGTGTATGAACCCTGTATATTGCAATGGCTTGGATCTGTGAAAGATTCACATTAGTGTTACTTTAAGTAAATTGCATTTTTCATTCTGTCTAATTAAACATCTCATTGCCAGTAGTCTGTACATTACAGATGATGTAAACAGAGCCATTTTGCCGGATTCAACGGGGCATTTTTCCACCTTCAATCTTTCGAATTGTACGCATTACGAGGTCCATGGAGAGCTAGAGCAAAGTCAGCCATCTGTGATCAGAGGACTTCCACCCACTGCTGCTGTCCCCTCTTTTAGCCTTCGAGCCTCGTCATCTGCTTCTTCATCTTCATCATCTACTGAAAATGCAGCTGCACATATAACTCCACGAGCTGGTGTCAGGTTCCCAGCTAAATCATTCCACAGGTCCATATATTATGCAGCTGATCCCTGCTGCTAATATTTAATCCCATGATATTTTTATATGATTTAAAGCAGTGTTTTTCACTGCCCTGCATGTTTTAGATGTTTCCCTGATTCTAATGATCAGCTCATCATCAAGCTCTGCAGAAGCCTGATAACGAGCCATTTATTAGAATCAGGTGTGTTGGAGGAGGGAAACATCTAAAACATGCAGGGCACTGGGTCCCGTGGACCGGAGCTGAGAAACACTGAAAAGCACATAGGCAGGGTCCAAGAATAATGGGACATGAAACATTTGATCATATGACTAGTTAATTTGCATTTCACCTCACACAAGAAAGGGATACTGCTTCAAGTCAGATACTTAGCCAGATTTGCTCGAAGGATGAACTCTTGTGATTTTGAACTATCGGATGTTATTTATCCCCAGGTCAATCCATATTGGCGAAACAGTGAACGGCAAGCTCAGAACTTCCATGACAGTGGCCATTCGCTTTTCAGAAGCTGAGGCAAATGTTGGAGGAATAACTGCAAAGGTGCAGGCTGCCTTAAATAATGATGAGTCTTTTACCTTGACAGACAGCCAAGGAAATGAGATCTTGGATTGCGAAGGCTCAAGAAGTAAGTTGTATGATCAGAAAATGTGTGGTTTGTTAATGAACTTTAATGATTTAAAATACATTAAGTGAAGTAAGCAGCTCGATGGTCTTGTGCTTAGAGTAGCGTGTCCGCAGGGTCTTAAAAAGTATTAAAATTAAAATTAAGGCCCTTAAAAAGTCTTAATCGTGATTTTATGAGGTATTAAATTAATAAATAAAATTAAAGGCTACTTACTACTTATTAAGTGAATGTTTTCTGACTCCTTAGATTCCAAGTACTGGACCTCAAACTCCAGGAAAGTCTAGGCCATTTCTGATTCTGACTTTGTAGAGTTCCAGAATGGAAGAAGAGTCAAAGCAAGGTAATACATTTGATTTGAGGGAAAAGCATATGATTTAAACAAAACAAGTGTAATTTGTAATAGCTGCAACCACATAATGTGTATTATAATTATGTGTATACAACAGGGTTTTGAGCAAAGTCTTTATCATACGGTGATACTATAGGTCTCAGAAATGTACAAATATGATACCTAAAGTGTTATAGGGTTAAGAAATCTTGAATCTGTTGTTTCTGTTCCTTAAGTCGAAGGTCCCAAGACAGTGGAAGCCTAGAAGAGGTCATTAGTAACATTGAGCACCTAAAGCAGCAGCTGAGAGCCTCAGAGACATCACTTCAACAATAAACCAGCTGTCTGAGCTTGTAAAGTAAGAGCGCAGCAGCAGCTTCTGCCTCTCTGCACCCTAGAAAGGATGCCTTCACCTGTATGGTTTGTAGAGGTATGCTTATGTACCGATACATGGATATGGATCCATGTATCGATTCAGTGATCAATGATTCAATAATATTGATGCAAAGTGAAAATATCGATCCATATCGTCATCCAGATACGCTTTTATTTTGAAATTGACCAGCTTTTTTCCACAAAAACTGAACTACAATTCTAAAAGAGCGATGAGTATAACGTCTTTTTTTATTCTTTTTATTAAAAAGAATACATGTTTCATTTAAATGTCAGGAAGAGCTCAATAGTAAAATTGCCAAATCATACTTTAGTTTCTGTGACTTGATATACTGTAAATGTAACTGATCGTGTTAAATCGACACAATGATATCGTCTCATATTGATCGCAGGCCCCTGAATTGAATCAAATCCAAATTGTATCGAGGCAGACTTTGTGATGTTATAACATATCGAATAATTTTCTAAAGAATCCATAGATTATATTGTGATGACACGTGTGATTTACACCCCTAGTAACAATAGGTAGTTGTACAGTACACAATACACAGCCCTCTGTTAATATTCTTATTTTATGTTTAAAGTAACCTTTAGATGCATTTTTCTTTATTTAAACTTATAAAGTTTAAATAAGTTTAAACATCACAGCTGTAATGAAGGAGCCCAAGGTTTCCACCTACTGTGAGTCTCTAATTGGATGCTGTTTAATGTGTGGAGCAGTGGATGTTTGTTTACAACTATGTTAATGTTCATACGTTTTTGAAATGGAGCAGTAGCTGGTAACTGCAATTTACCTCTTCAAAATAAGTTCAATGAAGTACTTAACTCTCCTGCTGTAACAGTAAAACTGAACTTGAACTTGTTTACATGACCAAAAGAGGAACTTCTTAAATACCACTTTAATGTACTGTACTGTTCAACAGCTTTTTTAAAAAAAAAAATAAAATACATTATTTGGGGGAAAAAAATGCTGCTGCTTCTTAACTATACATTTCACTGTAGCCGGTCACACACATCTTCTGGTGATCTCAATAAGAGACTTAACTACATCCTTGAAGGGGCTATAGTTGTTGTGAATTATATTTTGGTGTAGTGACAGCAGACTGTGGGAGGAAACCGGAGTACCCGGAGGAAACCCACGCAAGCACATTTTATTCATGGACCAGGACCAGGGAGTCGAACCGGGCACCTTCATGCTGTGAGGCAACAGTGCTAACCACTAAGCCACCGTGCTGCCTCTGCTGCTGGGAATTAAATTAAAATATTAAATGAAATATTTAAATATTTTATTCATAAATGCAAATGGGCCAAAAAGAAGCCAAGGATAGGCTACACGAATTTAAAATTGAAAGGAACTTTATTTTAATACACTGCATGGCCTAAGAAAAAAATAATAATTTAAGAAGATAAATGTTGGTTTAATGGATGAAATCTAACAATTGTAGCTGCCACATTATTTGTCTGAATATAAAGTGAGGCTTGATGTTTTTACCAGACAGAGCAGCAGCGCTGCTTCTAGGGCTCTGATGTACAGTAGGCTACAGACGTCACAATTTGAATAAATGTGTTGCAGCCGTTAAATTAATAACATTTGTTTATTTGGTACCTTAGTTTATAGTTCATGTATTCTGCTTATTGCTGGGAATGTTTGTATTATTATTTGTTGATTTTCTTGTCTGGAGAGGCGGCGGCGCATGGAAAATGTTCGGTTAGGAGGCGGTGGTTAAAAACAGTTTTTTGACCACGTTATTTGAGTTTTGGTTGCTTTAAAAGATATTTCCGTTTTCTTTTGGATTTGTTTATGATTTAGAAAGTAATTTGGATTACCTTTGAAGAAAGAAATAAAAGTTAGGATTGAGGAGAGTGAGAAGAGTGGCGACCGAGAAGCTTTTTTACGTGCGTGCAACGAAACCACCCCTCCTACCCCACGGCTTGTGGCAAGGAAAAGCCGACACAAAATTTATTAAAATGAGCATATCAGTCTATTGAATTTCATTTATTTTATTAAGCTACATATGTTTGGGTTTTTATTTAGTGCATCTCTACGTAGGCTACTTGGTATAAAAGATATAGTATGAGTAGATATGGTATGACGCTTAATAATTGGACAACAATTGTTCTGTCCGGTCAAAGGCGCATTGCATTCTGGGGCATAGTAGGCAAGGTAGACTGCTCTGATGCATGCTGTGGATTTTGTCCATTGATTTTGTCCAAATCAGAATGGCATCCGGGTATTTTTCGCATACTGCAGATTTTGCTTTTGTTTGCATACTGCATACTGCATACTACATACTACATTTTGAAAAAATCCGTACGTACTAGTAGCCTAGTACAGTATGCGATTTCGGATACGGCCGTCTATGGCGGTCACTCTTCTTCTGTTGTTGTTGTTCCAGGTCACTCACAGACAAGGATACTGGTAAGAGACACTGCGCATGTGAAATTCCCCCATTTGTCCAATTCTTGTTTTCAGTATCCTTGGAAACGAATAGGAAATAGAGAAAAGAGTTTTCCACTCGCTGTTTTAATTCCCAATTTAGATTTTCAAACACATCAATGACATCGGATAACGGATAACGGATAATGGATAACGATCCGTTCTCCGTTTTTTATTATCAGGAACAGGAACAGGAAACGGATTATTTTGGATTATTTCTCTATTTTTATTCAATGTCAAAAGTCAATGTCAACTTCATCTTTCTATTTCTATCCAAATCTGTGAAACTGAAATAAACAGACAAATATAGCACATTAGTGTGTTACTTGACACTCCTCCAGCTGTGCCTATCTGCTAAATCAAACACGGTGCTGGACGGGAAGAAAAATGAAAAGAAACTAAACATTTGTGCTGTGTGTTTGAATGTTAGCACAATGCTACATTACATACAAACTAATGAGAAATGATGAGCCCGAAACACTAGCATGCTAATGCTAATTCACATTAAAATCAATACATTAGCACAGAAAACATTCTCTCCAGAGCTAAACAGTGTTTTATGAATCACACACTTAAACAATACTCTTGTCAAAAAAACTAAACTAAATAAAAATGTACAGTATATGTAAGCCAAACATCAACCCGGAAAAGCAGAGCTCTACACCATGCCATAACCCTGCAGTGGTAAGAGACACCGCCGGGGAGAGCTGAGCATCCGAATCTGAGAAGCTCACATTTAAGGGCAAACAGACATTTAAGGGTAGAGAAACATTAAATCAATACCAACACAGATGCTGATAAGCATAAGTGGAATAATTAGGAGGACACTGAATAAACAAACAAACAAAACAAATAAACAAAAAAATGAGAGATGCATTATTGGCCCAATTAACCTGAAACATGTATTCTGCAGAGAAAGACAAGAATATTCAGCTGGAGCTCAGAAGCAAAGAGTTTGATAAAATCTCAAACGAAGATTTGAGCCAAGGCGCCGCTTAGAATCTGCTGATGAAAGCCCGACTGTTTCCCCAGGAACCAACACACCTGGGAACCGACAGATTAAATTATACCTAATAAACAAGCTATAATTAACCTTATGAAAGAAAATAAGTCACAAAATAAAGCATATACAGGTTATAAAGAAAGTAATAATAAAATTAAAACCATGTAATAATAATCATATCATTTTAAACTTTCTGAAAGCTATCCTAAAAATTGTCACAGTTTTTGGGCATTTGTCACAGTTTTGGGTTTATATTCTGGTTTATTTTGAAAGCCTGTGTTTTTTGTGTTCTAGTTTTATCTTGAATTCCCCTTTTACCATCTGCCCTGATTGTTTGCATCTGTGTCTCATCAAGTGTTGTCTTTCCCTTGCTCCCTGCTGGTCTCCCTGCGGGTACTGTTCTCACCATCATGTTTCTCATCGTGTTTTTCTGGCTTTGTCAAGTTTGGACTCTTGTTTTGGTTTTGGATCCAGCATTGCCGCGTTTTTAGTTCAAATAAATCACATGTTTTTGAACCCCTGCTGCCTTTGTCTCCTGCCCCTTGGTCCTACACACACTCAAGTCATGACAAAAATAATAATGAATTGTCAATATCTGTTGGCAGTGGCTCAACAATAAACATATTTGATGCATATTTAAAGGAGCATGAGGCAGGATTGAGGCAGGATTTATGAAAAAAATGTGTATACGTTTTAAGTTTTCTAGTAATAATGTCAGATGAAGCATTCCAAACCAAATAGAATGAGCACTCTAGTGCAGTGGTTCCCAACCTTTTCCAACACGGGGACCACTATGTCTCAAAAATGTTCGCGGCCCACCTCCGAACTTTTTAATTCTCCCTGTTGCTAGCCAGTTATCCATCTTTATACTCCAGTTTCAGGTATCAGCATCAAACGTAAATAAGTGAAGTGCAATGCAGTCCCGCTGCAAAGTGGTCCGACCGATAACAACAAAAGTTCCTATCGCTCATTTGCTTGTCACATGTCTAATACTTGATGGAAAACAAAACAAAATAATGAAAATAATATTTAAACATTTTTAATATCATTTTAAACATAACTGAGTTTTAACATTTAAAACATTATTCTGTATATTTTTATATAATTATATCCCCCCCCCCACAAAAACCATACTTTTTTTTAAATGATTTGGCGGCCCACTTGCAATACATTCGCGGCCCACCAGGGGGCCGCGGCCCACAGGTTGGGAATCACTGCTCTAGTGTATCTCTCCATTGCCTTGAACAGGCTATGTGCTGCAAAATGTGCTGCAATTGTGGGGCCAAAAATCCTGCGCTGTCCTGCGGATGTGACGTCACATGACGCTGCATGCGCGTTCTCCCCGTTCTCCCGTGCCGGCTTCACTGTTGGCTGCAGTACCCCCGACGGCCGTCGTGGCGCTAATGAGTCTCATTTCTTAAAGGAGCCTCATGCTCCTTTAAGTTGATCAAACACAATAAGTAAGTGCCAGCTGCTATCCTCCAACCAGTCAGCACACCATGGCAAATCAGTCTTGAAATTATGTAATCTGAAAGCAGCATCGGAAACAAGTGACTGAGCTCATGATTCTCTGTTGGAAATTAGTGGAATACTCTCTCTGTGTTAGAACTTAGGTGCTACCTAAAGTTGTGCAGTTTAAGTATCTCGGTATCTTGTTCAAGAGTTGGGAAAGACTGGAGCAGGAGACTGACAGGCGGATCGGTGCAGTGTCTGCAATAATGTGGTTTGTACCGATCTGTTGTTGTGAAGAGACTTTCTGTTTCAGAGCTGTTAACTTTCCACAAAACCTGGAGATTTTAAATGTCAGGTGGGCCCCAACCTATTGTCCAATAATCCAAGCTATTTTCAGGGAAGTACTGACATATGATGGGTGATATTTGTGATGGGCAGAAGAATAAAAACATATATTTATGATATGTAACCTAACTTCAGAAAAATAGCAGACCTAATGCTCTCACAGAATGCATCAGAGTATCACAAATACAAATGATGACTGGCTTGACTGCAGTAAAATATGTTCCGATCATCAGTAGCTATATATTACCTAAGCAAATGGGACATGACATCACACAGACATCCCCAAAATGCATTTTAATTGATTGTTTGATGAAACTAAAACCATTACAACGTCAGGAAGTGAAAAAGACAGAGTAACTTGGGGTGTGTGGGGAAAATAAACCCACTCTTGACCAGGTTCAGTTCAGAGACTCAGTTCCCATGGAAACTGACTCTGAGTATGAGTTACCTCAGTTTCTGAAATGGGCTTAACTGAACCCTGCACATGAAAGAAAGAAGAATATTTGTCAGAAGACAAAGCAGATGACACAAAGCCCATTACAAATTTTGACCAAATGTATAACTAAGGTAATTTGCCCCTTTGTCTGTGGCTTATGGCAACACTTGCCAAATCTGTGTGTAGACTATGTGGAGTGTGGAGACCCCTCCGTCGAGGGAGGCACACCCGAAACGGGATAACATACTTTACCGAAGCCTGTCTGTGGCCAAAAATACTAAATTTCCTTCACAAACATTAAACTAAATCAAACATCATTGAAGAGGGCTAATAAACATTGCAACATGAGACACTTGTGACACCAAGGAATGCCAGTGAAATTCTTCTGGCTGATCATTTACCGCAATAACTCCAAAGCAGGAAGTCACTCAAGGAAGTGATGACTTAACGACTGAAGGATGCTGAGGGAAGTGTTTGGCTGCTAGAGGCTTTTCACAAATATGACCACGTATGAGTATGACACGGTCCCACTACAATGTCAAAGTAAGATTCTGGGGCTGAATGTCAATCAATATTACTTCTGACAGAATGAGAAATCCTTACAATATGTGACAGTGTGTGGAAATTGTTACAATCATTGAGTGCGTTTACATGGGAAGTTTAATTCCTCTTTAATTCAGAATTAAAATTAAATCAGATTTAAAATGAGTAAAAATGACCATGTAAACACCTAATTCCGAATGAAAATGGCCATTCCGAATTAAACTTAATTCCGAAGTAAGTGGCTGGTTTATTCCGATTCTAAATCCGAATAGAATAATTCCGCGATCATGTATACACTCATTCCGCTTTAAATTAATTCCGGTCTTTCTGCGCTGCTCGTTCCCTCCCCCGTCTGTCTCCATGAGTTTCAAGATGCCAGCACGCAGTAAACGGTGGCCAAGAGCAGAAACAATTTATTTAATAAATAGCTTGGAGGACCTGGAAATAATTTAAAGAAAAGATGGCAGGAAACATAAAAATTGTGAGCTGTAAGTTGTAGCAGCTAAGTTTGTTTTTCTTCAGGTAGACTTCCCCCTATCCAATCAGAACCTTCCCAACCCCCAGACCTTAAAGGGAAAGTTCGTTTTTTTACAACCTGGACCTTATTTCTGGCATTTTTTATGGTCGTATACTCACCCAGGCAAGTTTGGTGTCATTTGGAGTCCTTCGGAAGATATTAGGGGTTTTTTTGCGAGCCGCTTCTCCATATAACGGTAGTGAACGGGGCACAGCGGGACACAGACGATGCAGCGTCTAAATAACACATGATTGCCGCGAAACTCGTTCATTTCTTTTATGAATCACTAGATCTGCTTCCAGGACCTGTTGTCTTCATCCGGGGCTGTGTGTGTAACAAATAAATCCGTTTGTAAACAAGACCTCTGACTGAACTCATGACGTCATCTCTGTGCGCGCACTCTGTCCTCCGTTCAGTGAGCTCTTCAGCCGTATACTCTGGCTCAAAACGGTAAGGACGTCCATCATATTCAAAGTCGTCGTCCAAAACCTTAGAATTTGACAAATATTCAGACATGTTTCAAATAACTAACAGTAAACTAACAGTAGCGAACTCCAGCTGTACACAGAGCTGTGTCTGGGATGCGCGCACAGAGATGACGTCATGAGTTCAGAGGTCTTGTTTACAAACTGATTTATTTGTTACACACACAGCCCCGGATGTAGACAACAGGTCCTGGAAGCAGATCTAGTGATTCATAAAAGAAATTAACGAGTTTCACGGCAATCATGTGTTATTTAGACGCTGCATCGTCTGTGTCCCGCTGTGCCCCGTTCACTACCGTTATATGGAGAAGCGGCTCGCAAAAAACCCCCTAATATCTTCCGAAGGACTCCAAATGACACCAAACTTGCCTGGGTGAGTATACAACCATAAAAAATGCCAGAAATAAGGTCCAGGTTGTAAAAAAACGAACTTTCCCTTTAAGCAGAATGGATAAAGCCGATCAAACGTGTTTTCCTCAATTCGGAATTACTATTTCCATGTAAACTCGAAGGAAAATAGTTTAATTCTGAATTATTTCATTCGAAATAATTCATTCCGAATTAAAAAACATCATGTAACCGTGGCCAGTGTGACTCTCATTCTGATTGTCCATCCATCCATCCATTATCTATACTCACTATATCCTTTGCAGGGTAACGGGGGTCTGCTGGAGCCTATCCCAGCTAATTTTCAGGCGAGAGGCAGGGGTTACACCCTGGACAGGTCCCCAGTCCATCGCAGGGCCACATATATAGACGGACAACCACTCATACTCACACGGGCAATTTAGAATCACCAATTAACCTACTACGCATGTTTTTGGACTGTGGGAGGAAGCCGGAGTACCCGGAGGAAACCCACGCAAGCACGGGGAGAACATGCAAACTCCACACAGAAAGACCCTGCCGGACCCGGGAGTGGAACCGGGAACCTTCTTCCTGTGAAGCAACAGTGCTAACCACCAAGCTGCTGTCCTGCATTGCAGCAATTATATACTATTTAAATAATCATTTTAATCCTTTCAAGACAGCAAAACATTTTATGTGATCATGGATGAAAAAAGGGAAAATGTTTAAATAATGAGGAAGCATTAAAACTGACATTTTTGAGAGTCCTTTGCTCGTGTTGCTCTTGGCATGATACATAATGCAGCTGTGACCTTTTTTTTCTTAAAATTTCCCACCAGGCCAGGGAGTCAAACCGGGGACCTTCTTACTGTGAGGCACCAGTGCTTACCACTTAGCCACCGTGCTGCCCTCAGTCTGATTGTGTGAGAGTTAAAAGCTTTGCTGTTTACTGGTCGATCAATAGTACTATCTGCACCTGTATTCATGGCTGGTGACTGAATGAATGAGACAGCGAATACAAACAGAAGAAAAGACTTTCCTCTGGAGGCTGGAGAGGAACTGAGAGGAACTTGGATTAGAGCCGCTCCTCTTCAACATCGCGAGGAACCAGCTGAGGTTCTCTGGACATCTGGGTAGGATGCCTCATGGATGTTTCTCTGGGAACATGGTCTGGGCCTGTCCAACTGAGCCAAGGTCCCAAGGCATGCCTAGGATAAGCTGGGTAGATAATACTTCTCAACTGGCCAGGGAACGTTTTGGTGCCCTCCTGGAAAACTGGAGGAGATGACTGGAGAGAAGGAGATGTGGGTCTCTTTGCTGAGGCTGCTGTCCCCCACAATCCACACCTGGATGAGGTGAAGTCAAAGGATTGATGAATTGGAGTCATGTACTGGTTTATGGGCCTTTGTTGCATTGCAGCATCCATCCATCCATAATGTATACCCGCTATATCCTTTGCAGGGTCACTGGCCAGGGAACTCATTTTCAGGCGAGAACCAGGGGTTCACCCTGGACAGGTCGCCAGTCCATCGCAGGGCCACATATATACACACAACCACTCACACTCACACCTACGGGCAATTTAGAATGACCAATTAACCTACTATGCCGGTTTTTGGACTGTGGGAGGAAGCCGGAGTAACCGGAGGCAACAGTTACAGTTGCTAACCACCAAACCAACGTGCTGCCCTGCATTGCAGCAATTATATACAATTTCAATAATCATTTTAATCCTTTCTAGACAGCAAAACATTTTATGTGATCATGGATGAATTTTTTTCCCTTTCCCTGGAAACAATTAAAAGAACAGATGGCAGGAAACATTAAAATTGTGAGCTTTTCAAAGTTGTAGCGGCTAAATTTGTTTTTCTTCAGGTAGACTTCCCCCTATCCAATCAGAACCTTCCCAACCCCCAGACCTTAAGCGGAATTGGATAAAGCCGATCAAACGTGTTTTCCATGTAAACCTCAATTCGGAATTACTATTTCCATGTAAACTCGAAGGAAAATAGTTTAATTCTGAATTATTTAATTCGAAATAATTCCGAATTAAAAAACTCATACTTTAGAATCATCAGCTAACCTACTACGCATGTTTTGGGACTGTGGGAGGAAGCCGGAGTAACCGGAGGAAACCAACGCAAGCACGGGGAGAACATGCAAACTCCACACAGAAAGGCCGTGCCAGACCCGGGAGTCGAACCGGGAACCTTCTTGCTGTGAAGCAACAGTGCTAACCACCAAGCCACCGTGCTTGCCCTGCATTGCAGCAATTATATAGACAGCAAAACATTTTATGTGATCATGGATGAATTAAAAAAAGGAAAAATGTTTAAATAATGAGTAAGCATTAAAACTGACATTTTTCAGAGTCCTTTGGTCGTGTTGCTCTTGGCGTGATACATAATGCAGCTGTGACCTTTTTTTTTTTTCAAAATTTCCCAAGGACTTTAAATAATCAAAAGTCAGTTTTTCTGGGAACAAAGCATACGTGAACAAGTCAGGCCACAGAACAGTGAGGTGATAAAGTCACAAACAGGAAACAAGAATCCCTCCCTGAGATAAAATAATGAGGTCGGGAGAAGCTGATGTAAAGCGCTGGCCATAATGAAAGAGGAGAAAACAATTCCCCCTAAACCCCCCCCCCCAATCCCCAACCCCCACCCCCGCCTCCCTGAGCCAAAACAAATCAGCTATCTTGCACAGAGATTACAAAGAGCGCAGCCATATCTGCTAATGAGGTTGACTAAATAATTGAACTGGAGACTGGATAACATGAAAGATAGAAAAAAAATCAAAAAGTTGAGATATGGAGGCAACATCTGGATGGCCTACCAAGTGGACACTTAGTTTTTTTGCATCATGTTGTCTCCCAAAGAGTTGTGAATTTGTGTGAGCAGGTGACAGAGCTCTACAGACGCTGGGCGTTCACCTCCCAGCCTCCCTGCCGTCTTTGCTCCAGCTTTTTTCCTGTTCTGTTTTTAACCTCTCTCTCCACTTCTCCTACTTTCTGCCTCTTTCATCAGTGCAGTTTAATTGGAATACTTCCTCCATTGTCTCCTCTCTTGCTAGGCCCCCAACTCCCAGACTGAATTCATACCAGCCGGGAACACGGACGGCAGCTAATAAAATAAGAAACGCTTATCTGCTGTGCAGCTCGCAGTTAGGAGGGCTAAATTGGGGCAGACAATGTGAAATACACAAAAAAGGTAATGATGTCTCGATGTAAGCGCTTATAGTTTCCTTTCAAACACTATCACAAAAACTATTCATTACAGCTGAAGCGCAGTTCAGTTACCAATAATGCTCATCAGTCTCAAACCTAATCAACCACGCAGCCTTTCTGACGGCCTTTTTGTTGTTGATTTTTAGTTTTTTTTTCTCTGCTCAATCTTTGTAATTACTGCTATATTCTGTAGAACAATTGTATAATTTTCTTTGCATCCATAATTTGTTTTTTTTTAGAAATTCCACTGATTAGGTTTTCATTGTTTTTATGTGAACAAGCAGCGCTTCTGTTTTTCAGAGGAGGAAACTGACACTGTCATCTTTTTCAGCCTTGTTATCGTACAAATAGGCCTGATGGAGTATTCATCCCTGGCTCTTCACAAGGAGATCTTAGCTTTCCAAATTCAGAGCGGAATAGTTCTCTCTTATGCCATGTAATTGGATTCTTTATTTGGAAAGTGATGCATCCACCCGACCTGACTGCTTTGGCACATCTTGAAAAGCAGTCTGGCGATGCACATTTTGGCATTATGGTTTTCACATATTTGGGTTTCTTAATTGAGATCATGCTTAAAAAAAAAGACCCTTTTAAAGGAGCTTGAGGCTCCTTTTAAGAAATGAGACTCTCTAGCGCCACCCTTCACCACGACGGCCGTTGGGGGTACTGCAGCCAACAGTGAATCCGGCACGGGAGAACGGGGAGAACGTGCATGCAGCGTCATGTGACGTCACAACCGCAGGACAGCGTGGGAAATTCGGGACCGAATTGCAGCACATTTTGCAGCACACAGCCTGTTCAAGGCAAAGGAGAGATACACTAGAGGAAACATTCTTTTGGGTTTGGAACGCTTCATCTGACATTATTACTAGAAAACCTAAAATGTATACTAATTTTTTTCATAAATCCTGCCACAATCCGGCCTCAAGCTCCTTTTAAGTGTTTCAAAAATTGGGCTGTTCATTGACATCTGACACTGAGCAGGTGTTGACGTCACTCCACAAGTACAGTTTAAATGTGCAATAAACTTCTCTCTCTAAATGCATCACTGGTATTTTTGTCTCTTTGCACATGTATATATTATTCTTTTTTCGGGTTTAGTACTCCTTTTGTACATTGCTCTTTTTTTATATTGCTCTTTTTAATTACTTAGGTATTTATTGGTTATTTTTTTTAGGAAATACTTTTTTATACCTTTTCCTATATTCGTATATATTTTGTAAAAATTGTCGAGCGTGTGTATGTTTGCTGCTGCACAAGTGAATTTCCCCTCTGGGGGATCAATAGTTCTATTCTATTCTTAACACAATCTTAGACCCCGTCCACACGTAGCCGGATATCTGCGGATATCTGCTAAACCGGAGATATTTTCTTACGTTTTGACCTGTCATCCACATGAAAGCGCAAATAAACGAAGGTTTAAAAAAAACTCCGGGCAAAGTGAGGATTTTTGAAAACTCTGTTTATGTAGATGCGTGTAGACACACACAACCGGAGATTTGCGTTTACTGCATGCTTTACATCAGTAATCATATGCATGTGACAAATAAACATCTTTGTATCCTTGTAAACGTACACATACTCTGTGTACTTTACCTGCAACAATTCTCTTCTTTCCCTCACTGAGGGTGTCACACTGCTCTCCTGGTAAGTATCTGAAGCAGCCTCGGATGGCTCCACGGCGGACGAGGATGACGCAGCAGGAACAGGGACGTTGTCATTCAAGTCCTGTGTTTCTATTCCAGGCGGGATGGCTGTGGTCGCGGGGGAACCACCCCATATCTGTTCACATAACTCGAAATAAAGAAGAACGACTCTGCCATACCCACTCCTGCGTCCGTTGTCAACAGCCAAACGATATTTGCTCCTCACAGCCTGGATTTTCGTTGTCAAGATACTCCGCGTTAACTCGCCCCTCTCATGAGGGAAGTCGTTAGTCTTCTCCGCGGGATACTGCTCCAAAAATTGTGTCAATATGTCCACATATTTATTTTGGACAGATTCCCAATCCACGCTTTCCTGCGTCTTTTGAACTTTATACTCCAAAATGATATTTAGAAGCAATTCTGTTTCCTTGTCGGTCCAAACGAAGGAACTTGGCGCCATGTTGCTTGTTTAGGCGGAAGTGGCGACAACAGAGGGCTCTTCTGATAGGGTAGGATTTGGGGAAATAACCAGAAATAATGCCACCTACAGGTTTGGAATGCTTATGAATGTGGTCGAAAACGGAGATCTTCGGTTACGTGTGGAAGGGGTTTTTTTTTTAAACGATGTAATGTGGATGCAAATTTTTTTATAAATGGAGGGGGGAAATATTCGGTTTTAAAAATACCCGGCTACGTGTGGACGGGGTCTTATTTTTCAGATGTTAAAAAAAAGATTGATATTCAGTTTTCTTCTATTTTCCACTGTGGTTTTTGAAATCAGTCAATGTGAAGTAAAATAAATACATTTAAAAAAAATCTTTACTTTTTTCTAAATTAGTGTCGAGTTCTATTTCCAATATCTGGACATTCCCAGCTACCGTCTTCAGTGACGTGCATGTCCTGGCTGCTAAGCTGCCTTTAGTGTTCAGAGCAACTACAGTGATGAATAATAGTTATTTAGAATCAATCAAGTCTTTGTTTCTGATACTAAACGCGTTCAGCAGCATTGAGATAACAGTAACTCTGTTCATCCTGGTTATTTTATAGTTATTCTACTCAAACATTTTTTTTTATATCAATAAAAAAACCAATCACACATAAAGACCGAAACTTTACTCTGGTTTTAAAGGTTCCTGGTTCAAACGTTGACTGGGGCTATTGTGAATGGAGTTTTTTATGTTGCATGTTCAAGGGTTATTTAAGGTAAGGAGAAGCTCCGTTTCCTGTTTCAAACTGGGGTAATGGAGTTGGTTTAATTAACTCTGACTGCTGTACATGTCTAAAATAAATACTAATTATGTACCTGTCACACCTACTGTAGGCTTAGGTGAAGGTAGTGCAACACCTCAGCAATAGAGCAGAAACTCAACATGAGTAAGGGATGGCAGACAGACACAACAGGGCAAAGTTCAGGGTGATTTATTCTCTCAAGGTAAAAAAAAAGTGGCAATTTACTTGGGGCGGTCCCAACATGCCTGTGGTGAAGATGATAGAACATCATTAAACCCAAAATACAAATTAACAGTGTATGATAAATTAATCCCAAAACATACAAAAACAAGCTAATTAATTAAACGAAGAAAATGCAAAAACCATGGTCAAAAATAAAATGTTAACTTCACCTTTAAAGCAGGCAAAACAGTTCCTCACAGCAGCAGCAGGTCTCCAAGACTCCATCCACCTGGCATAAACCATCCATCCATCCATCCATCCATCCATTATCTATACCCGCTTTATCCTTTGCAGGGTCACGGGGGTCTGCTGGGGCCTATCCCAGCTATTTTCAGGTGAGAGGCAGGTTCACCCTGGACAGGTCACCAGTCCATCACAGGGCCAGTAGCATAACATATTCATTCAATTTACTTTATTTTGGAACTTGACAAACAGACAAACAACCAGACATACTCACACTCACACCTACAGGCAATCTAGAATAATCAATTAACCTAGCATGCATGTTTTTGGACTGTGGGAGGAAACCGGAGTACCCGGAGGGAACCCAAGCAGAGCAGTGATCTCCTCTCCATCCCGTGTTGCTGTCTTGTTTATTTATCTTTACTCCACCAACTCCAAATATTAATCACTTTTCTAAGCTAACGGCGCTAACGCAGCTCAAACAGCAGGTGTATCCGCCCTTTTAATCTGATTGGTTTACGAGTAAGTCATGTTTTATCCACTGCTCTGCGTCCCCCACGTGGGGTGCGCTCTTATGATTGGCTGGAACAAAGGAAGACATCTGATTGGTTGCAGATCCTTCTGTGTTAAAAAAAAACGTATTTGTGGATCGAGTCACGTCAGGGGAGTCTCAAAAGTCACACGCAAATCCAGCGCAGCTCAGAGACAAAAAAACATTTGTAAATCAGGTTATATTTGTGTGTGCATCAAAAATACATTTGTATATCTTGTCCTACGCACGTGTGAATTGTTCTGTGCATTTGCAAATCGGTCTGTACATTCGTGAAACTTGTCCTGTGCATTTGTGAAACGGTGTGTGCATTTGCAAATCGGTCTGTGCATTTGTAAAACTTGTCCTGTGCATTTGTGAATTACGAGACTGTTCTAGCTCCATATACACCCGTAGTATTTACCCAGCTCAGTAAAGCCACACTGCTGCAGGTGGCCTGTGACTGTTTGTTGGAGGTTTATTGTCTGTAGGTGAGGGCTACAGTGCCCATGGTGTCCTCATTGGTCACCATACCTGTGCTGAAAGACAGGAACGCTCTAAGCTCATTGGGATATGGAAAACAGTCTACTCAGAGGTTTTAAGTCCTTTCAGATGCAGTGGAGCATCGTCTAAAAAAAAAAAGATGTTACTGTTCAGACTTCTTCAAAATGTGCGTTATGAGATTGTGACTTAATGAAATTAAACCTGTCTCATCTTTATGAAGAGGTGCAAAAGAGAGGACATGATTATGAATCAAAACCTGCTCCTGACCAAGATAGGTTGACAAAGTATACCATTGTAACTCATTCTGAATGTAAGCCACCTCTGCCGAAACTGATTTCAGCATCTGTCGGTTTATTTTACCCAATAGGCTTTCTGGAACAGATAACTTTGAGTTCCCCTCATATCAGTTTTAACAAACTTGGGAAAAAACACACACTTTCTGAAGTTGGCCCCTGGTGTCTTACAGTCCCAAAATATCATAAAGAGGTTAGATGGTTATTCAGCTATCCTAAGTAGCTAACTTTCTGTCCTACATTTTTCCCACAGCAAAGATTTGGCTTAGATTTGACTAATATCCAGTAGCTGAGAAGTTAACAAGGAAGGCTTCATAAAGACTCCTTCATATCAATGTAAAACTGCACACATATGGATATGGAAGTGTTCCAATAGGAATAAATTGGAGAAAACCTAACTTAACCCCTGCATTTTTTGGCAGAATATCTGAAAAAGTACAAAAAAAACTGATGAAAGCATATACAGCAAGACTGAAAGAATGCTTTTGATTAGGTGAAGTTAAATCCAAGCTGAACCGCAGATGATTGCAGGGCTGATAAGGTAAAAGCAGCTGAGATAAACGATGATGACCAAACAGGGTGCATTCCCGGTCATACAGGTCGACAAACCTTGTTTTCTTTTTTTTTTTTTTTTTATATATTTTTATTCCGATTTTTTTTCCCCCATTTTTATCACCCAGTGCCCAAGTGACAGTCCCGGGCATTGCCACCCTCTACCAACCGCCCAGGCCCACACTGAGCTCAGGTCTCCTTGTTAACCTGAGGAGTGAGCAGCAGCTTCTTTTCACCAGACAGGGTGGGGCTTCTCTGGCCGGACGTAGTGCGTGGAAGGATCACGTTATTCCGGCCGGATCCTCCCCACCCCATCTGGCGCCCCGGTTGGCCAGAGGGGGCATGTATAGCCCAGGACTGTTGCATGTTTTTGTGAGGGTAGCTCACATTAGCTACCCAAGGAAACACTGGGAGAACATTCAAAAATGCAATTGTTGACTCTACAATCTGACCTTGACAGAGCGGCTTGATAGGCCGGTCCAGTCACATTCTCCCTTCCCCTCAGGACACCCCTGGACCTGTAACAGAACTGTACCAAGCCGTCTGACATCAAGGACAATGGCTGAGGAGTAGCTCTGGGGCATAGTTCACAGACTTACCACTCAAGCCTGAATTATGGTTCTGCAACAAATCCACGCCGTGCCTACGCCGCAGGTTGCACCATGTCGCGCACCCCACGCTGCAGTCCACGCCGTCGCTGACGTGCACCTCCCAAAAATTGTAACTACGCGTCGAGGCGACGCAGACCACACGCAGACCGAGAGGGCTGTGATTGGTTCGTTTGGTAGCAACGCATTTCCGGTTTCTGGTTCGTGAAGCAGTCGTGAACCTCCAGCGCTCTTTTCTTCGTGTATGTGTGATTTATTTTGTTTTGGTTTTTTGCACAATAGTTGTCCTTATCTCTTTGATTCACTGTCATCGGAAAAGTCGGATAAACCATTCAGGAAAAGGCCGCGCCCCCTAGCGGTCATGGGGGGGTACTGCACTGCGACGAAATGGAGTGACGGAGAAGTCCGAAGGATTCACAACGGCGTCACAGCAGCGGCGTGTGCTCTGCATTGGTGTAGCGCAGAACCATAATCCAGCCTTCACAGACACACACACACACACACACACACACACACACACACACACACACACACACACACACACACACACACACACACACACACAATGATAAATACACCTCCCTCATTTTTCAACGCCTTCCCCGGCTCCCCTCGTATCAATCCCCCTAACACAGTCACCAGGTAGGAGCGCCACGAAGGCCGTATCGCTCACTTGGATGTACTGTCTTCATTAGTCTTCGTTATGATGTTGTTAAATTATTTATGAGTATGTTGCTTTTCTGTGCTAAGGTGTTTTATGCACCTGGACACTGTGTATACACAGTGTGAAGATGCCTTTTTTCTCAGTCAAAATGCAGTTTGCAACAGCCTTGCATGAATTTAAAAGCTTAAGTGGAAGACAACAGTTTGTTAGATATTGCACTTGATACTGACTAACAGCTATAGGTCAATGAGGAAAGCTATTTTTGTGGTAACACTAACACATAATGTTCTTGTTTTTCTTTCTTTTTTTTTACCTCTCCTGCATTGCCAGAGGCTACATTTCTAAGCTCAGCTCGAAACACGTTTTCAGTGGCTGAGTCCACAGAGAACACTGTACACCATCGACAGCAATGTGCAATGTAACACAAAAGGAAAGAAGAAATCTTTGTTGCATCTTGAAAACCATGTAAATCCATAAGTGAATCAACTCACCCTATGCCTTCTGCTGTTGAGGGCTTTGGCCATCCAATCCTCTTTTTGTTCTCTTCTGGCAACTTCTCTTAATGTTTTATAAGTATCTGTTGCAGGCTTATGGGATAAATCTTGTGCCAGTAGGAAGTGAATTTCAATTCTTTATATCTGAATGGAAATCATTCGATTTGAATCTGAATGGATTGATTTGAATAATTGCTTTTCAACTCATTTGAAATGGAATCTATTGGTTTGAACGTTTATCACGATAAAATCAAAACTGTATTTCCTTCTATTGAAAAATTTGGCTCCCTAATACATTCTCACTTTTCAGTTTGACTTCTCTTTATTCAAATTCAGTTTTTCTATTCAATCTTTTGTTTCAGACATCCGGGCCCTCGCATCAGGCAAAATTAGTCGACCTAGTTTTTTTTTTCAGGTTTTCACTGCACTTATTATTTTGATGCCCTGAAAGCTCTTTTGAAAGAAGCAGACTATATTACTGGAAGTGTTTTGTCTCTGCAGCAAGAATACCTTGTTCATGGATTGTATCAGCAAGTCAGCTGCACGACGCACACAGATGTCTAAAAATGTTCTGCAATGCAACATAAACGTTTTGGAAGAGAGTGGTGTACCGTGAACACTTTATTTGCACCTTAACCCTTAAACAGGCAGGAGTGGAAAATGAGTTGTAAAAAATAATTTAATGTCACTACTTATCTCATTTGCCCCTAAGTAAAACATTTCCACAATTAAATTTTTTTTTTTTTGTATATTTTAGATTTTATGAGTTGTATCTCCCAAGATACGTTGCCCTATTAAGGTATAAACGGAGTCAAAATGGTAAACATTTCAATGTTTAATTTGATGAACATATATTATACATTGTTGTCATTTACATCATACATACTAATTTTCAAATTGATTTATTTCAGTTTTACCAATGAAACCTCCAACAGGAACATCTTGCATCACCTTTTGGTGCATAAAAAGTAACGTAAAAACAAAACTGATTTAAAAAAGACAAGGCACATAAAAATTAACTACAATGCCTCTCACTTCCTCTCTTTATTCACTTTTTGTGAAATATTTGGAAGCAGTTGCGTGGGCTTTTCCCAGTGACGATGCACAGGCGAACACCACATTTCTGACAGTATATTGTTGTCTGTCCATCTGAGCAAAACCTGCACCTTCCCTTGTCAATGAAAACCGGGAAGTGATCCACTTGATCATAGCGGACATCAGCCACAGGTCTTGGGGTTGTTGGTCTTTGGATGCACCTGGTGGGACTGGGCACATCCTCCTCCCTTCCCTTGGAGGGCCTTCCCTTCTTCTTTCCACCGTTGATAAGGGCATCTGCAACCTCCAACCTGAATGTCTTCAGCTTTTTGTGCTTTTGCATACCAAGGCTTTTGGCATCTCGGCGATAGAGCAGCCATCCATTGTTGATGGCTATATCAGCCATTTGCCAAAAGAGGCACATGTACCACCGGTGTGATTTAGCAGGGGTGCGGTACAAGGCCACCATCATGTCAGCAAGGTCAACTCCTCCCATGTGGACATTGTATTGGGACACAATGTTTGGGCAAGGAACACCAACTCTTCTTCTCTTCTCTCTGGAGAATCGTCTGACTTCTTTAAGAGGGCTTACAGCAGCACAGGAGCTAGCTAGAGTGACTGCTTTGTTGTCAACCCATTTTACAACAGCCACTTCTGCCTCATTATCCACCCTGTAGTCATAGCTGCCCCTTCCTTGCCTCAGCAGAGCACGGTCATCCTCAAGGATGCATCCCTTTAGCCTGTTCTTGCGGATGGTTCCCAGACTTCGCAAGCCAAAGGACTCCTTCAGGTGCACAATGAGTGGTAGAGAGGTGAAAAAGTTGTCAAAATAGACCACACACTCTGAGGGGTTCCTGATGGTCTTGCAGAGTTGAACAACAACATTGGCTCCAACTCCAATTTCTTTGACAGGACCCTGTGCTATGCCAAATGTGCTCTTTCCAGTGTATGTGAGGAAATCATACACTATCCCAGAAACACCTGCTCGAACAAAGATCTTGATACCCCAATGGTGAGGTTTGCTTGGAAGATATTGTCGGAGAGACCCAGCCTTTGTTCCCTTGTAAGGGACCATCATCTCGTCTATGGAGAACTGGTTCTCGCTATCAATTTCCAGGCATTTCTTCCTTACATGCTCCAGCACTGGTGTGACTTTGCAGAGCCGATCCTGGGCAGGGTTCGATGTTTCATTATCCTGAAAGTGGATGAATCTTGAGAGGCATTTAAACCTTTTTACCGGCATCACATCAGCTATTTTGGGATAACGTGTGCCTTCTGCCCAATAATCATCCATAGATGGCATTTTTACCACTCCCATGATTAGCTTAATGCCAACAAATGACTTGAGCTCTTCCAAAGTGGTGTTAATGCTGGCTCCAATTTGTTGACAACTGTAGAGATTTGTCTGTTCAGCAATATGCTGAAACAGATCGTCATCAAAAAAACGGGCAAAGTAGCTACGAGGAGGATACAGCTCATCAGGTGCTCTGAATTCACTGGCAGTTGCTGTTGACTGGTGCTCAAACCTCTTCTTCCGCCAGCTGTGAAAAAAAAACACAGAGAGGTAGTACGTGCACAGTTATGAAATGAGTTAACTTCTTACTTTGTCAATATTTGTAAGTACCCCAGACACTAATCTCTCCCTTATGATGAACTACACACAATATTCTTATAAATCCAAAACCCAAAATACAAACAAAACACAACATGTACATTGTGCAGGCATGCATTGTGTACAACTGTGCAATGCTGTGTGGACAAAGCCGTACTGTATAAGAAGCAAGTACAGACTGAAGTTAGCTGGTTAGCATTCCAAGTTCAGTAAATATTACGACCATACAATAGGTTTGCGTTTTTCACATCAGATATTACATAATTACATACAATTATTATGGTTTGCACTTAAGAGGTTTCTGCAAGATCGCACATGTAAGTGTCCCTAGCTGTCACCTGAATCCCTTGGCTTTTTTGGACTTTTGATCCGTCTCCTCCTCCTCCTCAGTAGAACTATCCTCACTTGCTGCCGCTATCTCTTGCTGCCTGAAAATGACTTCCTCATCTTCACCACTGACTGAGTCTGAGTCTGAGTCTGAAGAGCTTGCTGGGATCTCCTCAATCACTCTCATCCTCTCTCTCATTTTTGTACCCGCCTTGCCATAAAAAGAGCTAACTGTCATGCCCTGCAGGAAAATATATAGAACAAAATATATGGTTATACTGTCATAATGTACATACATGTACATGATAATATCTGTTTTTGCAGTGAATATTAACACATCTTGTAGTTTTAAACTAAATCTTGAATAATACACATTGACCAACTTTCTATCATTTCTACCCCTAATCTGGCAACGTATCTTGTGGGATACATACATTTCAAAAGTTGCTAAATAACACTACAAACACAGTTAGAACATTTTTTCTTCATTAGCACATTATGACAACAGTCATAATTAGTTTTATGAATTTATATTATTGTTTTATTGAAAATAACTATGATTAATATTTAATTACTTACCCTCTGGGAAGCAGGTCCTGCACCACTGGCGGCCATGTTGATTTCTGATCAGGCTGACTAAACGATGACAGATAACCTGAACCTAATCATGTGACCTACATACTAACACAAGACAAGACTTTTGATAAATGATAAGTTAATTGGTGAAAACTTCCAATCAAGCCCCCTACAGGATGTTAAAGACATTGTATCTCCTGGTGCACGATGCCTGTTTAAGGGTTAAATTGTGTGTCATAGACTATGGTCCAATTCATTCACTTTGGTGCTTTTTTTTTAAGGGCCAATGGGATTTCAGGTGACTACCATACAAATAATCGACATGCAGAACTCATTATGATGCACAAATGGTTGCAAGATTGGTAGGTATCTCAGAAACATAAATGTGTACCAAGACAGCGTGAAGAACATGTACAATTCTCAAAAAAAAAAGCGTCAAAATGCAGCTACATACTAAACATGGAAAAGTTAAATAGGCTTAAAATTCTGTCGGAGCGTGATGGTGTCCAACATGACTTCACATTTGATGATACATTGGAGACTCTACTTCCACCTTTACACCATAGGCATTTTTCTGATGAAGAAAGTGAAGCCCTCCTTTTAATGTTTAAGACTTTATACAAAAATGATTGTCTTGACTTCCTTTCCCATCTGCCCTGATCATTTGCACCTGTGTTCCGTCAAGCTTTTTGTCAAGTTTATGCTTTTGTGGGGGGGGGGGGGGGCACGGTGGTGCAGCTGATGTGCAGCCGCCTCACAGCTAAAAGGTTCTGGGTTCAGTTATGGCGCTTTTCCACTAGTACCTATTCTGCACACCTCTACTCGCCACGCCCCCGTCTTGCGCTTCTCCACTAGGGCCGAGACGGGTAAAGGCTGGCTGAGTAGGTACCTTTTCGGTATCTATTCTGCCGAGGTTCTAAGCGTGCTGAGTTGGCCCTGTATCTGACGTCATCACAATACATGGCACTGATTGGTTGGGGGGCGGGGCCGTCAGACGTTTGAATCAGGAAGCGGGAGTCAGCGCGAGAGCAGCCTGCGGCTTCCTCATTTTATCCGACAGGCAATGGCAGCGCAAAAGTCTGTTTCATGATCCAACTCTGAGGTGCAGATGTTCATAAACCTGGTGCTGAGGAGAGAATTAAAAATGGATCTAGACGGGCGATAAGGAACAACCAGATCTACCAGGCGCTCTGTCACTTCCCAGCCGCTCGCAGCTCTCAGCTGATTTCTCATAAGCGCCGACGAACAAAATAAAAAAAAAAGCGTCGTCGCTTGAAGCTTCTCTCACTCTCATTTTTTAACTTGATATCAAACACAAGCCACAGATCCAGCAGCACATCTATCATCTCCTCCAGGTTCTACATCTTTAGTGTTGTTGTCTTCTCTGTTTAGATCACACAATCAAATACGTCACAGCAGCTTTGCTCCAACCCGGCCACTTCTCACCTCCCACCTTCTCACGAGGCGGGTGGAGGCGGGACGAGACGTGCCGAGTCGGGGAGCGCTGAGTAGGTACTAGTGAATAAGCGCCATTATTTGCCGGGGACACTATGGGTACCGAGGGCGTGTTTACTTCCCCCATGACTTCAGCACCCCCGGGTGGGGTTGGCGAAAGGGCCTTTCTGTGTGGAGTTTGCATGTTCTCCCCGTGTTCCCTTGGGTAGCTAATGTGAGCTACCCTCACAAAAACATGCAACAATCCTGGGCTACACTGCCCCCTCTGGCCAACCGGGGTGCCTGATGGGGTGGGGAAGATCTGGCTGGAATAACGTGCTATGTAAAGCCAAAGAAGTCCCTATTGGGTGAAAAGAAGCAGCCTGCTCACTCCTCAAATAAGGGTCTTGAGCTCAGTGTTGGGCCTCCTGGGGTTGGCAGAGCATGGCAATGCCCAGGCCTGACTTAGGTAGGAGCACTGGGTGAAAAAGAATGGGGATAAAAATAATTTTTTTATGCTCTTGTGTTTTTGGTAGTTTCTGCTAAGCAGCGCTTTTTTTTTTTTTTTTTTTTTAATACTTTTTATTTTGTCTTTTTCAAGTTACACAGAAAGGAAAGAGAAGGAAAAAAAAATATAATAATAAAAATAAAAAATGATAGTAACAATCATAACATAACTACCTGGGGGAGATGTAATATTTTGACATTCTTTTCTTTCTTTAAGGGCATGGCTGGGATTTGACCTTAAATGTAGACCATTTTTGCCACTTTTGAGCAAAATCCCTTCCTCTAATTCTCAAACAAAAAGTCAATTTTTCCATGGCGTATATTTCTTCAACAATGTCGAGCCATTGTCTCAGTCCTGGGGGATCGCTTCTCATCCAGAGTCTTGTCAGGGCCTTCTTAGCAGCAACAGTCAATATTTTGAAGAGGTAGATGTCTCTCTTTTCAGTGACTTCAACAGGCATAAGTCCCAGATATACAGTCCTTGGATCTTTAGGTATTCTCAGATTTAGAATTTCCTCCATTGTTTGGACAACATTATGCCAGAATAATTGTATTTTTGAACATGTCCAAAAGATATGCGAGTGATTGGCTACTACATGATCACACCCACGCCAACAATTCTGTTGTTGTTGTGTTTGTTTCTCTTAATGTGTGGAGTGATAAAAAAGCGTATGAGATTTTTCCAGCCGAATTCTCGCCATCTTCTCGAACTAGTTGAAGATTGCTGTGTGTTGCACATGGAAAGCCAATCACTCTCTGACAATACAACATTGAATTCTTGTTCCCACTTTGATTTTATATATAATGAGTTTCTTCCATTACTTTTTTGGAGACAGCTATACAGTTTCTCAGCAGCGCTTTCAATTGTAATAAATTACTTTTTGGAATTCCTGGCTCTGCATCATGTCTTATGTGGCAAATGCATAAAATTGTATACTGTTGGATTTCTCCGGATATTATGCCTTTTTGTCCAGTTTCATCTCATTCAGGCAGAAACTTCAATTAAATTTTTCAATTCAATTTTATTTATAAAGCATCTATTACAACAGAAGTTGTCTCTAGGATCTTTCCAGAGACCCAGAACATGACCCCTGAACAATTATTACATAACCATAACATAAACAGTATAGATAGATGACCAAAATGTCAAACTTGAATGTGCTAATTCTCACACCAGCTGCTAAACACTACAGTGCTTGCTGGAAGTTTCTGCTCAATGAGTCCAATAAGACCGATAATCTCTGACAAGGAAAGATACAATTCCAAGTCTGCTCCATTGGAAACCCTTTATCCCTTGGCTATGTATCAAAATTCTGTCCATAATTGCAATAAAGAGAAGGGTTGAATAAGAGCAGTCCCAGCAGAGTTAAGCACCCACTGGAAATGAGTCTGACTTCATGTCAGCAATGTGAAGCAAGCAGTCACTCCAGCTGCACAGTGACCAAACAGCCTCCAGAAATGATGGCTCATTCATTCAAGTCTTCTGTATCCCAGCATGTTGGTCCAATGTCTGTTCCTTCAGAATTCAAGTTTTGACTCTTCCTTCTAACACCTTAGCATTAACCTTTCAAGGAGGAAAAGGGCCCTTTCACACTATATCATTTTAGACGCAATTTACCTGTTGCAGACTTTGACAACAAGTCAGTGGCAACAGGGCTGCCCCTCCCTAAACGCAGAACACGAGCTGTGCGTAGGGCGTCATCTTCCAACGGGGGCCACATTTTACGCGAGAGGACAAATTTGCACGGTAGCGTGTATGCGCTACTGTGAGGCGCGGTAGAGAGGACACTTTTGCATGGCACAGCATATGTGCAAGGGTTGCGCATATGCGCTGCTGTGAAGCAGACGAGAGAAAAGAGACCTCTAATATGACTAATCTGACTAATCTAATCAATCCGCAATGACTGATGGCAGACAGGCTCCTGGAGAGCTGCAGAAGGTGAGATTTCAACATGTCGTCCAAAAGACATCTCGAGTCAGGAGCGAGCTAGAAAAAAAAAAAGGCAAAGCATGAGGAAACGCGTGCTTCATTTGAAGGTGGGTATGTTGTGGAATCATTTTACACCTAAACTGCCGCTCATTAGATAGGAATCAGTCTCCAGTCTCTGTCTAGACTAGAGGATTGTGTTTTTTCAGCAGTCCCGATGAACATTTATGGTTAATGCCCCAGGCATTCACATCTGTTGAAAAAGAGTGGTAAAATGACCAGTTGGTTGTATACAAGCTACAGTATAAACTTCAGCCTATGCATAACCAGTGTTGGGGGTAACACGTTACAAAAGTAATATAGAAGTACTATGGTACTATAAAGTAATATAACGCATTACTAATACATTTTCGGTAATATTTTACTCGTTACAATCTAAGTAACGCGCGTTACAACGCATTTTAACCCGTTTAGCTGTTGTTTTTTAAAGAATTCACCAACACTGCGTCCGCGAGACATCCCGACAACAGAAAAAAGCGTTGGGAACGCGGAGCGGCGGAACGTAGCGCCGCTGGACACTGTTTGTGTGGGGACTGTTCAGTGAGCAGAGCCGGCAGGGAAAAGTCAACAGTGTAAGTAAGTAAGTAAGTAAAATTTATTTATAGAGCGCTTTTTGTAGATACAATCACAAAGTGCTTTACATCAGGGATAAAATGCAGTAGAATATAAAACACACAATAGCACAACAACAGGTAACTTCACAGATGCCCAGGGAAACATCATCATCAGGGGAAAGCCTGTCTAAAGATATATGTTTTAAGTTCTCTCTTAAAACTGTCAGTGGACTCAATGCTGCGTAAGGTCAGTGGAAGTGCATTCCAGAGGCGAGGGGCACTGGCCTGGAAAGAGCAGTCACCTCGCGTTTTAAAACGGGTGCGGGGGACCATCAAGAGTTTTTGATCTGATGACCTTAATGAACGTGAGGGAGAGTAAGGTCTCAGCAGTTCAGCAATGTACACGGGAGCTTGATTATTTAGGGCTCTAAAAGTAAGTACTAAAATCTTAAAATGAATCCTAAAATTAACTGGTAGCCAATGTAAAGAGTATAAAATCGGGGTGATATGATCCCTTTTCCTTGTTCCAGTTACGATCCTTGCTGCCGCGTTCTGCACAGTCTGAAGGCGATTTACAGCCTTTTTGTTAAAACACATAAAAAGAGAGTTGCAATAATCAATGCGAGATGACACAAAGGCATGAATTATCATTTCAATTTCAGTTTTTGAGATCATAGACCTCAGTTTAGCGATATTCCGGAGATGATAAAAGCAATTCTTCACCAACTGTTTACAGTGGTGATCCAGGGACATGTCCTTGTCAAACACAACTCCTAGGTTACGTACGCTAGGTTGGACAGAGGGACCTAAATGACCTAAATGCTGTTTTATGAGGGGAATAGCAGTATCTGGGGCAATAATCAGTGTTTCCGTTTTAGCGGAGTTCAGTTGAAGGAGATTGTTATTTAGCCATTTTTTGATGGCAGTCAAGCAGGCTATTAAGTTATCTAATTTGTGTAGCTCTGTCTGCTTGAAAGAGCAGTAGAGCTGAATATCATCAGCATATAGATGATAAGAAACATCACTGAAATCACTGATAATCTGTCCAATAGGGGTCATGTAAAGTAAAAAGAGTAAAGGGCCAAGGACTGATCCCTGTGGGACCCCACAGGCTAGCTCTGTCGGGTCAGATAGGAACTCATTGACATGGACCAAAAAACTCCTGTCAGTCAAGTAGGACCGGAACCAATTTAAGACGGTACCAGAAATCCCAAAAGTGTCTCTGAGTCTATCTAGTAAGATTTTATGATCCACCCTGTCAAATGCAGCGGTGAGATCTAAGAGTACCAGAACTGTAAATTGACCAGAGTCTGCTGCCATCAGGACATTGCTTGAAACTCGAGTTAGAGCAGTCTCAGTGGAGTGCTTTTTCCGAAAGCCTGATTGGAAGGTGTCAAAAATAAGATTTGCATCCAGGAAGGCATTTAATTGTTTAGCTACTACCTTTTCCAGGATTTTAGCTAGAAAAGGGAGCTTTGAAATGGGCCTATAATTTTTTTAATCAGCAGGATCCAAGTTTGGTTTCTTTAATTTAGGTTCCACTGCTGCCTGTTTAAAGGAGACTGGGACAACACCAGTTTGGAGAGATTGATTTATAATCTCTACAATGCAGGGGCCGATAGAGCTAACAGTTTTGAGGTACAGTGATGTCGGGAGTATGTCCAGCGGGCTGGAGGACGGTGTCATGGTGGCAAGGAGCGCACTGATGTCTGGCAGTGAGACCAAAGAAAACAAGGACCATTTACATTGAGGAAGCAGAGAAGTACAAGGATTTAAAACAGTTTGAGGAATATTGGCCCTGATGTCATTAACTTTGTTTACCATAAAACTGGCAAAAACATTACAATCAGTTGCGGAAGAGACTGAGGCCACTGGGACATCAGGGGATGTAATAGAGCTGATGGTATCAAACAGAAATTTAGGATTTCTCTTATTACGAGAAATAAGTTGGGCAAAGTAAGCAGCTCTAGCGTTTTTTAACAAATTGTTTAAAGCAAGTCTCAGATCCTTGAGGTACAGCCTGTGGACCTCAAGCTTCGATGCTTTCCACAGCCGCTCTGCCTTGCGGCAGCTTCTCCTGTGGTTTTTAATCTCTTCATTTATCCAAGGGCAAGGTTTCCTAAGAGAGGTGGATCTTGCTTTAATTGGAGCTACTTTATCAAGAACTGACTTGCATCGAAGATTAAAACACTGTACCAGTGAATTCACATCATTATCATCATCATCATTGTTTGAAGCGGGCTCAGCATCAAACAGGGAAATAAAGCTGTCAACAACAGGCTGATTAATAAAACGTTTCTTTCCCTGGATAATACATGACGGGTGCTTTTCAACATATGCCATATCAAAGGAGATACAGCTATGGTCACTGACAAGAGATTCTTCCACATGTAGATTTTCAACCATCAATCCATGTGAGAAGACAAGGTCCAGTGTATGTCCTTTTAAATGTGTAGGACCAGAGACATGTTGCACAAAATTAAAAGACTCAGTGATATTTAAAAGCTCAGTAGCAGTATTAGATGACTGATCATCTATATGAATATTAAAATCACCAATAATAAGCACTTTATCCAATTTGATAATAGAAGATAAAAGTTCAGTGAAGTCAGATAAAAACCCACTAGCTGAGCCAGGAGGGCGGTAAATTAAAATACAATAAAATGGGTTGTGTTCATTTATCTTGGTCACTTGAAGCTCAAATGAGGGGAAAACGTCAGAGTTCACCAGCCTAATTTTGAGGCGTTCACGGAAAACCACCGCGAGCCCCCCGCCACGTCCAGTGAGACGAGGAGTGGCAAGAACGAGTATCCCGGGGGACACAGCTCCCTGAGGTGGATGAATTCCCCCTGCCGCTGCCAGGTTTCAGACAAGAACAGGAAGTCAAGATTTTCCTGGATTAGCAAGTCATGCAGGACAAGTGATTTGTTTGCAATGGAGCGTGCATTCAGTAAGGCCATCTTGGACCGTGAAGGCACCATGACGTCACCGCCAGCTGACTGAGTTCCTACGGCTGACAGACAGCTGATCCGCGGAGCGATGACACCCCGTGGGCAAAAGTTGCGGTATACCTGGCAGTACCGGGGTATAGGCTGAGGGTCGTTTTCCTCCTCGGGTACTTGCAAGGAGATGGGACGCAGGTAGCTCGTAAATTCCTCCCGGCCATACCTGGGAAAGAGCCGCCTGCTCCGCCTCAGCCACACCTGAACGCCGGCCCTGGATCCACGTTTCCGCAGTCTTCTCCGGAGTGGAGGCAGCAGCAGCCCCCCGAGTGACAAGTCAGCGCAGACAGACGGGGGAGGTAAGAAGTTGTAGCCCCAATTTGCACTGAACTGTTCCATAGAGTTCCTGATTTGAAGCAGCGTGGTCCGATCATAGCACAGGCTGGATGTGCAGGTTGATGGGGCCAGTGAAAGTATCAGGACATAGATTAATTTAAGGAGATGAGACGCCGAGGCAGCGGCCGTGCCAGTCACAGGCGCCATGCTGCTCGAACCTCTGAATGAGGCGGCGTGTCCGCGTGTAACTTAAATCTACCATGGTCTCAGCGTTAGGGCTCGGCCAAGTGAGGCTTTATTAATATATGGGCTTTATACATTTATTAAATATATATGAGCGCGGAGTCGGCGAGGAGCTGCGCGCGGCGAGGAGCACCAGCCGGGCTCACAGTCAGTCGCGCTGTGAGAGCGGATTTATGGTTCCGCGTTAAAATCGACGCAGAGCTTTCGCCGTAGTGTACGCAGTAGTTCGCGTAACCCACGGCGTATGGCCTGCGTTGGTGTAACGCGGAACCATAAATCAGCCTTAAACCACACCTGCAGCCCATCAGGAGGAGAGGTTAAAACAGCTGCGAGTTGTTGATTGCTGGTTAGTTTTGTTAACTCTGAGAGCTTTATTGGTTTGTTTGTTAGCTTGCTGGTGTTTTTTTTCTCTCTGGGAGTTATTTATGAAGAAGTTCTGAGTTCCGTATGATACGTATTCGAGTTGAGGGGGGATGAGGGGTGATGTGATGGCACCCCCCCTGAAATTAAAACGGTCCAAATCATCCCCCCTGAAATAAAAACGGTCCAAATCATCCCCCCTGAAATAAAAACGGTCCAAATCATCCCTGAAATAAAAACAGTCCAAATCATCCCCCCCTGAAATAAAAACGGTCCAAATCATCCCCCCTGAAATAAAAACGGTCCAAATCATCCCCCCTGAAATAAAAACAGTCCAAATCATCCCCCCCTGAAATAAAAACAGTCCAAATCATCCCCCCCTGAAATAAAAACGGTCCAAATCATCCCCCCCTGAAATAAAAACAGTCCAAATCATCCCCCCCTGAAATAAAAACAGTCCAAATAATCCCCCCCTGAAATAAAAACGGTCCAAATCATCCCCCCCTGAAATAAAAACAGTCCAAATCATCCCCCCCTGAAATAAAAACAGTCCAAATCATCCCCCCCTGAAATAAAAACGGTCCAAATCATCCCCCCTGAAATTAAAACGGTCCAAATCATCCCTGAAATAAAAACAGTCCAAATCATCCCCCCCTGAAATAAAAACGGTCCAAATCATCCCCCCTGAAATAAAAACGGTCCAAATCATCCCCCCTGAAATAAAAACGGTCCAAATCATCCCCCCTGTAAAACTGCCATCCCTCCTTTCCATCCCTTATGTCATTTCATCAATGAATGTGGTTTTACTGCTATTTCAACATTTAGAGTCATCACCAGAAAAATAACACCAGAAAAATAACTTATTTGACAATTTTCACCTGTTTCAAGTAAATTTTCACTTGAAATAAGTAGAAAAATCTGCCAGTGGGACAAGATTTATCTTTTTTTGCTATTTTGTTGAAAGTAACTCAAAAGTAATACACAAGTAGTGTAACGCATTACAATTCAGATATAGTAATATTGTAATGTAACTAATTACTTTCAAATGACAGTAACTAGTAATATATAATGTATTATATTTTGGATGTAACTTGCCCAACACTGTGCATAACATATTGGCTATGGTTTTATATCAATTCATATTCAAGTGTTTGACCTCATTGATGAGTTTGCATCCAGAAAATAGAGACATGTGCATCTGTAAAAGGCACACGTGCACATTTAGTCATGATTTCAGACCTGCTAGACCTGCTTTGAGGTTTTTTGAGGGGAATTGAGGTGGTGGAAATAACTTTCTTTTGATGAGTCATTCATGGCTATTTGTGACTTGGATTTGTTTATTTATTGCAGTTATTTCAGGTTGAAGTTTATTTAACATTTATTTATTTCAGGTTGAAGTTTTTAAATTTTATTTGACTCATACAGTCAAACTACTGTATCGATACTTACAGTACATTTTTATTATTAATAAAGGTTGTCAAGTTAAATGGCATGTTGTTATAAGCTCAATTTCCATGATATGATACATTTGGGATGGGGAGAGTCGTAAGGGTGTGGGGTGTGGTGTGGGACGGGGGGCTTCCACATAACATTACGCTTAGGCCCCAATTCGGTCAGGGCCCTGATTGACAAATGAGCTGGGACTTGATCTTCCAGACTGACAGCGTCAGCTCCAGCAAAGTCTCCAATACACTGAGGTACCTAAGAAAAATGCCTCCACTTTATCGCGGGAAGTTTCATCTGACACCTCCTCTTGCGACAAATCAAGATGATGTTCAAATTAACTGCAACTGGATAAATCTGAATGAAGCATGCATTGTGGAAATACCTCAGCTTCTGTGTTGCTTCAAGCCATATTAAAATAAATATAGAAAAATAGTATTCCTGGTAGTATGGGTCTGACTGTGAGATGTTGTGAAGAGGCTGCTGTGGGGATCTTACTACTCCACTTACATTTGATTAATAATTATTATCTCACTATGCATTGTTCAAGATTCATTCAGAGAACAATTAATCTTACGTGGGCTGTATCAAATTACCATTTTACACACACGCGCGCGCGCGCACACACACACACACACACACACACACACACACACACACACACACACACACACACAGTGTGCAGATCGCTGCTGAGTGAGAATTTAGCACTTCCTTCACAGACTGGGAAATATACCACTAGATAATCCTTGTGACACTTGACATTTATGCTGTTACACTCTTGTAAACACACACATGTTCCATGTGAACCATATTGCTATGTGTGTGTGTCGCTCTTTCTCACTCACACACACACACACACACACACACACACACACACACACACACACACACACACACACACACACACACACACACACACACACACACACACACACACACACACACACACACACACACACACACACACAGAGCAAGCCCACTAGCTAATGTGGTACTAAATGCAAATACATGAAGCAAACCAGACCACCCACTTAGGCAGTGGTTGAATGACTGGGATTTGAAGTATTATAGTGAACAACTCACTACTGGATCTATACTAGGGACAGATTAAATAAATCCATGTGTAAATTAATATAATTACAAAGGTTTTATGTTTTAGAACATTTTAAAAAGCCTCAGATCTCTACCGGGTAATTTAAAAAAAAAACCTTGGGTGACATATTAAGCACTATTTACTTCAAGAAAACTAAGCCAACATGTAGAAACAGTATAAAAAAAAATATAAGTTTAATTGTAAACCAGTAGAACCACCTTTTGCACTAAAAGCATGAACTAATTGTTTTCCTGTGTATTAAAACTCTCTCAAATAAACTATTTTTTTAACAGCATTGCTTCAGTTCATTGATGTCTCTAGGCATTAGCTTATGATAATCAGGTTCAATTTAGACTTTGATGGGACCATTGTAGTGCCTGGATTCATTTCTCTTTCAACCATTCTTTTGTAGATCTGCTGACATTTTTCAATTCAGTTTCCCAGTGCCTGGTCCTGAGTCAGTGGACCCTGAACTCCTATTCAACCGTGCCTGCAATGAGTTTGACTCTTTCTTTAGTCAATCAGCGCTCCTATGCTAGATACAGGATATGTGTCTCCTCTGTGTCCAATAAGACAAATCAGGACACAACTCATAAGAACCTAAATGACATGATACATCACGTGAATTCCACCTCTTGCTGCCTAGATATGCACATTGTATGTCCTCAGATCTTCTAGACTTTGTAAATACATTTCTGCTTTCAGGTGTCTGACGTCTAGACAGGTCACATAAGAACAGATATAGGCCCGTATCACCAGGTTTGGCCCACTACAAGTTCCCCAGGTGCGTAGCTATAGAACATCCCCAAATTATCTTTTGCGACCACTTTGCTTGAGAGTGGTTCGGAGATGGGTGAAAGGATTTACTCGTACTTGTGCTCATGTTTTTGTGGAAACCACAACAACGTCTGTTGTTTCTGTTTCAAAGAAACTGTGACCAGATTCCTCTGTGCTATGTCAAACCCTTAACTACAGATAACTACAGAAAAGCCACTCTGCACTGCCACCACTTCCACCACCTACCTCCTCACACGGGTTTTCATAGCAAAGTCAAAAACCTCAAAACCTCAAAAACCAAAATAACTATCTGGTCAGTACAGACAATTCTGGACAACCACAGACTCTTATCTACTCTTTTCCCCTGTATCCTCTTTGACACCCTAATCTACTTCCTGGAGAAACTCACAGGCCTTCACTGCCTTTCTTTCCGCAGCTTTCTGGGTGTCATTGTTCCCTTCCTTCCCTTTTACTTGCCTATGATCCTCAGGTCTTTGTAGATCCTGGTAACAAACAGCGGTAGGCATAACAGGTCATGAGATGTCCTCAAACGCACGGGGGTTGGGAGAATTAAGGTTTGTCCTGGAGATGCAGCTTGTGCATCAACATATTTACAGTTTTTCTCGATCGTTTTGGCCCATTTTTCCATTCACAGTTTACTTTTTCAAAACAGCTCACACAAAGCCCTTAACAGAAGCTGGAATAACCAAAACACTGTATGATGTTTGCAGAATGACACCGCTTTCTCAAAACTTGTCACACATCCATCAAAACCAAACTTTTCCATCAAAACCTACAATTTTTTCTCAATTGAACATGTATGCTTTCTCATTTATTTAACAATGGATAACAAAATTGAAACCACAGCTATCAATATCAACTTTTGTTCAACACCCTCATAGTATTGACTATTTTACAACTGACAACATACTACAATCTGGGTTTTGTATTGAGCACTCTAACTTGGTTATATAACTTAGAAATATACTGTCACAGAGTATTTACAGTAAAATCAGAAAATGTGTATACAGTAAAATATTGTAGATCTGTTTTTGTATTGCTGAAGTTCCTGTCAACACCATTGATTTACATTTGTTCTACTGTGTACAAAATGTCAAGATTCTGACAGAAAAATATTTATTGCAGTACTTGTCACATGCACATACTGTAAGCAATCAAAATGACAGGGTTCAATATGCAGTACAACAAAGGTCAATCCTCAAAGAAAGTACTGTAAATGAAACACAATCAAATGAAACCCTGTAAATATGAAAAAAATAAAAATACAGGAAAATTACGCATTGTCGACATGGGCCTGACGATCAGGCCACATGTTCTCATCCACGTCCTCCTCGATCTATGCTTGGTGTCAACTTCAAGCTATTGACCTCTTTGATAGGTTGAGGACTACTTGCTTTGTTTTGCAAAGAGAGTTCACACAGGTGCTAATAATTTTAAGAATTGAGAGAGCAGTTCCAATTGGCTGCTACAAAGTGTCTGCAATGTGTTGCCATGGTAAATCAGTTATGTTTTGTGTCTCTTTGTGAGAAGTGTGTTAATTGTTTTGAAAAGTGTATTAAAAGTCAAAGAAAATTGTGTGAAAGCAATGAGAAATAGTTAACGGATTCGCCAGAGAGGACTCTTGCTGTGCAAAGAAGGTGTGAGCATTAGATAAAGTTGACTCATGATGTGCAAAATGTGTCAAAGCAATCGAGAAAAACTGTAAGCTGTAGGAGTTTAAGGTAACAGTTTGCCAGCCTGCTGGAGAGAGAAGCACAGCGGCTAACAAAACTGTGCATGATTTAAAGTAATCACATGCATAAGAAGAAGAGAACACAGTGAAAGTAAATACAAAAAAGTAATTTTAGAGTTCTTTCCACACCCATGCATTACTCTTGATGTCAGTGTGTCATTAAACTCATGTGCAGTTCAAAAAGGTAGAACTTTCCCATAATAAACTCTCTCCTCCATTGTGTCTTTGCTGTGTAAGATTGTCTGTAACTGACTGAGCAGCATATTCAATATTTTTCTACAACTTCGGCATAGTGCGTTACTTCTAAAAAACTTTGGCTCATATGTAAGTTTGTTTGTTCCAGAAGTGGCCAAACATTTTCCCTGTAGTTAATTCTTACCCTAGCTTTAGTACCATAAGCCTTTTTCCCATGTTTTTCAGGGAGAACAGGCTTACTCCGGGCAGCGCTCCCCAAAAAACTAGTTTTTGTTCAGCCAACTGAAGAATGTGGCACATCCACTCCAGCTCCATACCTGCCTCACTCTCCTGTCAGCTCTGCCTCCTCATGTCACTATGGTTTCTCCCACCTTGGTAAATGGTAAATGGTAAATGGCTTACACTTATATAGCGCTTTCCAACTGTACTCCTACAGCCCCAAAGCGCTTTACACTGTAGACATTCACCCACACACGCACACATTCACACACCGGTTGTTGGCGGAGCTGCCGTACAACGGCGCTGGCCTGACAACCTGGCCTTCCACTCTGCAATCAGTCCTGGGCTGCTACTTAAGCACTCCACTCCCAGCCAGTCACTGCCAGATTGTTCTTTGCGTTATGGAAGACTTTACAGCACTTAAGCTTGGACTGATCACCTGGTTTCGACCCTGCCTGTCCCCGACCTGTTGGCCTGTCTCTGTCCTGGTAATCACCTCAGCCTTCTGTCCCAAACCACAAGTTCTGTCAGACTGTCTGGTTTCTGTTTGCCTGCTCCCTGGGCTGCTCTGCGTTTCAGTTCCTGTGTTCCGGCTTTCAGATCTGCTCAGCGGTCACACCAGCTGTTTTCTGGTATTAGCGCTCCTGCCGCTCTTGATCGTTACCACGATCCTGAGGACTGAACTCTGCTCTGCATCTTACTCTGCTCTATTGCCTGCTGTGAGGTTGCCTTTAATAAAGATTTCTACTCAATGCTCCGTGCCGTTGTGCTGCACTTGGATCTGCCATGCACCCACCAACATGTTGGCTCTATACAGAACCAGAATCAGAAAAAGCTTTATTGCCAAGTCAGACATAAATCAGACGAGAGAACTTGACTCCGGTTCACACCGATGGCACCATTAATACGGACGCCATACAGGATTATATACAGGATTTCTCCAAGCTTTGCATGATCTGACCTTAAGAGAAAGTCACTGTTACGTCTCCTCCTTGGAAGAATGATGGTTTGTCCAAAAAGTTTTCCACTTGTGAATAACTTTTCTTCACTCATTGTCTGGAAATGGCCTTTCCCGAGTGAGCAGCAACACCTGCTTCTCGGTGCAGATTTCCTTCGTCCTTGGTGTTGTGTTGAAATGCAAATTATTCCAGACAGAAAGCTAACATACCTCTGATAGAGGTGGTGATCAATTAATCAACTCTAGTTGATAAGCAGGAAGTGGCTGCTACTGATGGGAAATTCCTGTGGAAGCACAAAGGATATACTTAGTAGTTCCGATTGTATCATTCACAAAATAAATGGACATATTACATCATAGTGTGTGTTGGGATTGTAGTTCTGTCCATTCAGTATCTATTATCCATATTTCTATTATAAAACTGATGCAACACACTACAGGATACATAAAACCTTTGGATAATATTCAAGGGAGATTTCATTTCCATGAAATATCCCTGCAGCAAGAACACTAAATGCTTAAATATTCAGTTCTACCAGCCTCAGCATACAGCAAAAACACAATTTACTACTTTTCCCCATCCCAAAAAATATTTACTTCCAATTTGTTCAGATGCCGGAGGTTTGTTTTCAACTTGGGGAACACACTATACATTGGAATAAGCTTTAATGTTGGTATAAAGAAATGTGTGTCGGCATTTCTAACATTGTTGATTGCATTCCCTGAGCGTGGCTCGGGAATGCATGCAAAATGCTGTTTATGGGAAAATACATGAGGAACGACTTCCTGGAGCAACTTTGAAAGTGGACTATTAAGTTTAAAGCTAATACAGCCAAACAGCTGCTGAACAAAATACAGCTGAACTCAGCTTGTAACCAGATGTCTAACTTTCTACTACCTAAAAAAGATAGTCAGCTTTATGCTGTGAAATGGCTGTTAACTGACAATCACCATGTATATAAAACTTTAACTGGTTGTAGAACTAATTTGAAAAGTGAGTTTTACTTGAGTTTTTATGGTTTCAGAAAGTTTAAACTATTCAGCCGACAACATACTGCAATCCAATAAATTATTCAGTAATATGGTTCAAATATTTGTTACTGAAAGTACAAAATTAAAAATTATCTCTAAAAGGGATACAGATCAGGCAAAACATCATTTTATGCTTTTCCATGTTTTCAGGATTCTATGGTGTTAGATGAGTAATCATCACAAGATAAACTCATGTTGCAGTATTTTTCTTTGTACAAAATAATTGATGGTCTTTTTTTCTGACATTAGCGCTCAATGACGTCAGAGACGATGGGACTTCCTTGCAGTGCTTCTGTGGGACAACTGTGTTGTGTCAGTCAGGAAGAATTTGATCAAAACAAATAAACTAATCTTTGGGATAAACAAATTGAATTGAATCACTTACTGAAATGAACCAATGGCAGCGAGCATGTCCATCTATTCTTTAATGCAGGATTTCAAGTCTTAAAAGATACTGCAGTCTTTGAGCTTGCCACCTTTCACATTTACATTGTGCTATTAAACCTGGGAGCTGGGGAGGACAGGGTACTTCAAGTTTCCCAGTCTTCTGTTTTTAATCAAGTAAAAGTGCCCTAGCCTGGCCTCTCTGATTTCTTTTTCCTTTCCTTCCTCTGCTATATGGCAAACAGCTTGTTCAGTGTCTAAACTGTAATTGATAGATGGCTTTTTGACAAGAAAATGTGCTGGTATACGTCACAAATCATGTTTTCCTCACAGTATGAACCAGCTGAATAACTTCAACCACTCACAGTAAAAGCCACACCTTCTGTGTATTGTTTTGTTTTTGATTTCTGTTAAAATGAATAAAATGTTAAAATCATGTAGCCTAAACATCAGCTTTAATGCACTTCTTTTTTTTCCCAAGATGTCGCCATGCTACCAGCAGCCTGTTGTAGTAGCTCCGGGTATTTCTGTAAGTTTTTTGTATTTTTATTGCATTAGTTGTTTGTTTTTATCTTTATTTTTGCACTGTATCTTGCTACTCACTACGGCGAGATGCTTTTTCAATGAATTGGTCACTTTATACTTCTGCTAATTGCACTTGGGTCTCTTCGGTTCACTGGGAGCCATACCTGTAATGCCGCTGGCATTGTTTACGCTCGCGACCAGCTGACAGACGTGAGATACTCGTACCTATTGGCCGGGGAGGGACCTACTATACCTGAGAATCTAAAGAGGAGATGGCGAGGCTGCAGACTGGGGCTTAAACGGAGGATGAAGAAGAGAAAGTTTAAGTGACCTCACTGGAAACGTGAGGTCACTGGCTGAATGTGTCAAACCATTTCCAACAAGAGAAAATATTGTGAATCCCCACAGTTCTATAATGATGCAGGACTGGTATTACCATACCATTATGTTATTTTCCTGAACAAGAACTGACATTTTAGTCTCTGCATCTCTGAACACTTCAATGTGCATCGCACCTAGGCCGTATGAAAGTTCCCAAAGCATCCAGGGCATATGGCACACAGCATTGCTTGCAGATGTATTTTGTCTTCCGCATGCATGCAGCATCATGGCATCTGTTTGCATTTTTCACCTCGTGAGTTGGGGCCAATGATTTCCTGTGCCAAACCTGACCTCTCTGGCTACTTTGGTGACTGCTCTCCGCTTCACCGGAGGTGAGGTCCCACTGGGTCTTCCTCTTTTCCTTTGCTGTAGGGTGCCACTATTTATCAGTGCACGAGCTACAGAAGCTTTGAAGTGGAGGAGTCTCATCTTCTCCAATCCAGACATCATGTGGAGGCGCCAGGCATTTACAATGGTCACATCCAAAAAATTACTTGGATGTACCATTGCTTGTTTCTTCGTCTGTGGGGGTACATTGCCACTCATTGGTCAACGAGATCAAACCCACCCATGTGTTGATTGTAAAGAGCCACAGAGAAGGGTTTTTGGACCCTGACCATCGTTTTTTCCTTCTTGACCCATCTGTTGGCAACATCTTCAGGGGACTGGCCAGCACAGGACGAGACCATGTGGCGACTGAACTGTCGAGCCAGCGTGTGACAGTGATGTTTGCATTATTGCTGACAACAGAACAAGCTCCTCTGCCCATTTGTTTCAGTTCTTTTTCACTCTTGAGTTTCTGATTTGCCTGTTTGCTCTGCATGTACCTTTTCCATAGATGCCTTGGTCTTTCAAGGCCTCAATGAGTGGAATGCTGCAGAAGTTATCAAAAAGCACCTTGTGATTTTTGTGTTTTATGTCGTCACAAAGACGCATCACCACATCTCCAGCCATTCCCAATCCACTGATGCGACCACTACTTACTACGACGAAAGGAGGGCCTTTTTGCCCCCCTAAACGTGCCCCAAAAGTCACAATTTTGCACGCAAGCCAAGCCTGGCGAAAAATTTGATATTTAATGGTTTGCATTAATGGGCATGGCCTAATGGCTCAACAGCGCCCCCTAGAAAACTTCGTGCCGCAAGCCCCACAATACGGTTTGATGTACATGCACGAAAATCGGTACACACCTGTATCATGTCGCAACTTAAAGAAAAGTCTCTTGGCGCCATGGCCGAAACCGAACAGGAAGTCGGCCATTTTGAATTAATTGTGTAATTTTGGCACAATTTTTGCCATTTCTTCGGACGTTAATACGGCCCGAACCGTAACGTGCACCCAGGTGTTTATACATCAAAATGTGCGTCTCAATCCTGCGACGATGCACATTACTTTTCTCAGTGAAAAGCATTACCGTGGCGACGATAGATGCCAAAAAGCGCGCCCCCCCTTCATCTGATTGATCCATACAGATAAAACTTTGTGCCTCAAGCCCCACAATACGGTTTGACGTACATGCACGAAAATTGATACACACCTGTATCATGTCGCAACTTAAAGAAAAGCACGCCCTCCCTTCATCTGATTGGTCCATATTTCATAGTTCCTACTTTCTTCCATAACCTTTGAATGGTTTGACATATAGACTCGTGGATGGTGTCATCGGACTCGGTTTTGAGTCCTTGACCTTCATTGGCATGAATTAGCCCCGCCCCTTCTTCTGATTGGTCAATATTTGATAGTCCCAATTTTCTGCTATAACTTTTGAATGGTTTGATATAGAGAGTCGTGGCTGGTGTCATCCGCTAAATGTCCAAGCCTGAAGAATCTACATGAAGTCATACAAGCTTCCACTGCAGTACGCCTGAACGTGCACATGGGTGCGAGGGCCCGTTCATCACTGCTTGCAGCTTTAATTAGGGCCCGAGCACTTACAGTGCGAAGGCCCTATTGTATCTGTAGGAATTTTTTTTTTTCTTTTTCTTTTTCTTTTTCTTTTTCTTTTTCTTTTTCTTTTTCTTCTGACGAAAGGAGGGCCTTTTTGCCCCCCTAAACGTGCCCAAAAAGTCACCAAATTTTGCATGCAAGTCAGGCCTGGCGAAAAATTTGATATTTAATGGTTTGCATTAATGGGCGTGGTAAAATGGCTCAACAGCGCCCCCCGGAAAACTTTGTGCCTCAAGCCCCACAATACGGTTTGACGTACATGCACGAAAATCGCTACACACCTGTATCAGTACACAACTTAAAGAAAAGTCTCTTGGCGACATGGCCGAAATCGAACAGGAAGTCAGCCATTTTGAATTAATCGTGTCACTTTGGCGCAATTTATGCCATTCCTTTCAGCAGTTAATACGGCCCGAACCGTAACGTGCCCCCAAGCGTGTTATACATCAAAACGTGCGTCTCCATCCTGCGACAACACGCATTACTTTTCTCTTTCAAAAGCGTTACCGTGGCAACGCTAGACGCCAAAAAGCGCGCCCACCCTTCATCTGGTTGGTTCAGACAGAAAAAACTTTGCGCCTCAAGCCCCATAATACGGTTTGACGTACATGAACGAAAATTGGTACACACCTGTATCATATCGCAACTTAAAGAAAAGTCTCTTGGCGCCATGGCCGAAACCGAACAGGAAGTCGGCCATTTTGAACATTCTGAATTAATCGCGTAATTTTGGAGCAATATGAGCCATTCCTTCGAGAATTAATATGGCCCGAACCGTAATGTGCACCCAGATGTGTTATACATCAAAATGTGCGTCTCCATCCTGCGACTACGCGCATTACTTTTCTCTTTCAAAAGTGTTACCGTGGCGACACTAGACGCCAAAAAGCGCGCCCCCCTTCATCTGATTGGTCCATATTTGATAGTTCCCCAAAAGTCACCAAATTTTGCATGCAAGGCAGGCCTGGCGATAAATTTGATATTTCATGGTTTATATTAATGGGCGTGGCAAAATGGCTCAACAGCGCCCCCCGGAAAACTTTGTGCCTCAAGCCCCACAATACGGTTTGACGTACATGCACGAAAATCGGTACACACCTGTATCATGTCGCAACTTAAAGAAAAGTCTCTTGGCGCCATGGCCAAAACCGAACAGGAAGTCGGCCATTTTGAATTAATTGTGTAATTTTGGTGCAATTTATGCCATTCTTTCGGCAATTAATACGGCCCGAACCGTAACGTGCACCCAGGTGTGTTATACATCAAAATGCGCGTCTTCATCTTGCGACTACGCGCATTACTTTTCTCTTTCAAAAGTGTTACCGTGGCGACGCTAGACGCCAAAAAGCGTGCCCCCCTTCATCTGATTGGTCCATATTTGATAGTTCTCCAAAAGTCACCAAATTTTGCATGCAAGCCAGGCCTGGCGATAAATTTGATATTTCATGGTTTGCATTAATGGGCGTGGCCTAACGGCTCAACAGCGCCCCCTAGAATACTTTTCTCTGCCATAACTTTTGAAAGGTTTGACATAAAGAGTTGTGGGTGGTGTCATGGGACTCGGTATTGAGTCCTTGACCATAATTGGTGAAAATTAGCCCCGCCCCTTCTTCGGATTGGTTGTCCCGATTTTCTGCTATAACTTTTGAATGGTTTCACATAGAGAGTCGTGGGTGGTATCATCAGATTCTGTATGGAGTCCTTGACCTTCATTGGCCTGAATTAGCCCCGCCCCTTCTTCTGATTGGTTGTCCCGATTTTCTGCTATAACTTTTGAATGGTTTGACATAGAGAGTCATGGGTGGTGTCATTAGATTCTGTATGGACTCCTTGACCTTCATTGGCCTGAATTAGCCCCGCCCCTTCTTCTGATTGGTTGTCCCTTTTTTATGCTATATCTTTTGAATGGTTTGACATAGGAAGTCGTGGGTGGTGTCATTTCTGATATGCTTATGGGGGGCGGTGGCCGTGAGTGCGAGGGCCCGTTCATCGCTGCTTGCAGCTTTAATTTAGATTGGGTTTACTTCATTTGAAGTCATTTGAAAAGGTACTATTATTATTTTATTACCTGTGTCTTCATGTACTTTGTTTTATTTACAAGAGGTCATTTTGTTTTAATTCATTCGGTAAACAAATACCAGATTAGGGACCTTTGCATAAAATTACAGTTGTGGTGGTGGTGGTCCTTTTAAATTTAAATCGAAAGTGTTTATAGCCAAAATATTTTGTATACGAACTCAGGCCCTGTCTCCTTTAGTTTTGTTACATGAGACTAGGGTTACATTTTGAACCATTTCAGTCCAAATAATTTATCGACAACTTTATATTTAGTTGATTCCTCAAAATTGATCAAACAAATCACTGACTTCTTGTTGCTGCCGTTATGAGTTCCACTCAGATTTGAGCATCCCAGTTCTGGTTCTGATGGCTGCAAACTCTCCAGCATATTTGCTCTCACAAATCTCATTTACTGGCTTCTGTCTCCCACAAACGATTTATGAAAAACCCACTGTACGACACCTCCCTGCAGACACTCCGCCATTGAACACAGAGGATCATCTGGCAGTTGACACAGTATTTCCCTCAGGATTTGGCTGAAGCCACACAGATATAACGGAGGCTGGATTTATCAGGTGTTGCAGATATAAAGCCCCCTAAGAAATGTCAGCATTATAATCTGGTAAAATGAATATGAAACGTGAAATTTTGAGTTTTCCATATGTACTATATATACGGGTTTAAAAATCAACGGGTTGAATGAGGCGAAGAAGAACCCGTCCCACCGACAGACATCATTAGCCCATCTAGATCCGTCTTTCCCCTTTTTAAAACTCATTAAAATTTTTTAATCCATTCAGGGAAGACAGCATCACTCCCTTTGACAAAGTGGGTAATATCTCCCTTACTCATAACATCTGGTAATGTTGCTTTAATTAGGGCCCGAGCACTGACAGTGCGAAGGCCCTATTGTATCTGTAGGAGATGTTCTCGTTCTCGTTTTTATTTTTCTGACGAAATGAGGGCCTTTTTGCCCCACTAAACGTGCCCCAAAAGTCACCAAATTTTGCATGCAAGCCAGGCCTGGCGAAAAATTTTATATTTAATGGTTTGCATTAATGGGCGTGGCTTAATGGCTCAACAGCGCCCCCTAAAAAACTTCGTGCCTCAAGCCCCACAATACGGTTTGATGTACATGCACGAAAATCGGTACACACCTGTATCATGTTGCAACTTAAAGAAAAGTCTCTTGGCGCCATGGCCAAAACCAAACAGAAAGTCGGCCATTTTGAACATTTTGAATTAATTGTGTTAGGTAAGGTATTATTATACCTTTATAAAATATAAATATATTATTATACCTTATTATAAAAGGTATTATTTTGCGAATACAAATTGATTTTGTAGCCTGATCTGAAATTACCGCAATGAATAAAAAATTATAGTTCCTCTCAATAGTATAAAACCAGAAGCTACCGAAGCCGAGCTGGCTGATGTCCACTTCTATAACTATTATCATTATTATTATCAATATTTTTAGAAAACATAAAGTAAGAAATTACCACAATAATAATAATATAAACCCAATAAATCTTAACGGAATCAAGAGAAACAGAAGGTTTATCCATGAGCACACACACACCGTTCTCTGTGTGCATTTTGCCTGTTTGTTTTATATGTAGTTTGTTAAAATATATTTTGAGGAGTGTCCTGGTGCCGTGAACATATTTTATATATTTTGAAACTTAATTTTTTTTCACTTCACAGCTTCATCTCTAATAAATTTCAGATGAAAAATGTAAACAATTAGTTGCAGTATCCACCTCATCCACAAGCCACATGCGCCTATGCAGATGTGCACAGACAAAATATGAAGAAGAAGTGTTAACACAAATCTTTCCACTTCAAGAATTGATTTCCATACCCTCACAATGACCTTAAATCTGGTGGTCTGTGAGATGGCTACGGCACTTGTAAGAAGTGCTAAAAAGCTGGCAGTCGAGTATAAACAGTGTTTATTCAGAGGTGTAGCCCAAATGGTTAGCTTCTTAAATAAAGAGCAAGTTCTCTGCTTGTGTTGGAGTCCCATTTAGTGGTGATTTGAGGATATGTAGACATAGACAGTCAGAGCAGCAGTTCTTGAGGACAATCCAGTGCTGTGATGTGATTGTAAAATGGCTGGTTATTGTTTATTAATTAAATCTGATATTCTCCATTTAGGTTTTTAATGTTTCTCTGCATTCTTCAAGAAACCACACCATTATCTCTTAACACCTCTGTTTGTGTGGTTGGTAAACCTAATTTATAACTCAACCTGTAAAGTCTCCATTCTGACTGAGGTAATTACAGTAGCACATCACACTAGCTACATGACATTTAGTGGCATCATTGTTCACAGAACGTCTTTAAAAGGAAGTCTTTAAAAGCACTGCACAGGGAAACCAATGGGTGACATTGGTCACTAGGGGGTTTGTCTAGCTCTTCTAATACAGTCAATGTGTTTACATGGGAAGTTTAATTCCTCTTTAATTCAGAATTAAAATTAAATCCGATTTAAAATGATTAAAAATTACCATGTAAACACCTAATTCCGAATGAAAATGTAATTTCCGAATAAAACTTAATTCCGAAATAAGTGGCTGGTTTATTCCGATTTTAAATCTGAATAGACTAATTCCGCGATCATGTATAAACTCATTCCGCTTTAAATTAATTCCGGTCCTTCTGCGCTGCTGTTCCCTCACCCGTCTGTTGCCATGACGCTTATATTCCGCGCTGGGCTGGTTTTGTTTTCGAAGATGGCAGCACGCAATAAACGGTGGTCAAGAGCAGAGACCATTTATTTAATAAATATAATAAAGATTGGGTTCCACCAGTCCTTTCATCCACTGCTGTCTGGCATTGCTAGATGGATGTGGCAGTGGGCTGAGGTAGAGCAATCGTTGAACTGACCGGTTTCTGCTATTTGCCAAAGCTGCTCTTCTGCCTCCCTTCTCCGGCACTCCACATCATCGACATGATGTTGTCCTGCTGCTGCTTCAAAAATAAAATCAAAACAAATCCAAAAAGGATGCTAATAATGTGGCCCCCGCAGGTTCACAAACATCAATGTGGGATATCCAGGGAGTGTCCATGACTGCAGGGTGTTGCGGAACTCTGACCTTTACAGAAGAGGTGAGGAGGGAACTCTCTTCCCACAGGTAAGAGATCATTAACATCATTAATGTGGAGCAGTCAGAGTAGACATCAATTTCCATATTGTTCTATCACCTTAGGAGGACACCAAAATCATTTGTGGCACAGTAGTGCCCATCATGCTCCTTGGTGATCCAGCCTATCCTCTACGTAGCTGGATCATGAAGGGATAGAAGGTGGGCTGCCAGAGGACCAACGCCACTTCAACTACAGTCTAAGCAGAGCCAGAATGACGATCGAGTGTTCATTTGGAAGGCTTAAGAGCAGATGGCGGGGCTTGAGCGAGCAGCTGGACGTGGACATCATGAATGTGCCTTATGTCATCACAGGTACCTACTTGTAAACAAAAACTAAGGAGGTCTTGCTGTTAGTGAAAAATACAAACAATTAAGGAGAAAAATATACTGAGGCACTACTGTCTCCGGGTAAAAGAATATAAAGTGAATGTGTTCAGAGCAAGGCAGCAAGACAGACCTATAGATATCTAACAAAGTGTTCTTCAGGGTCTGACAAACAACACATCAATTTAAATTAAATACAGACAAGGCGTAAACAACACAGGGCGCTGAAGGTGCAGGCCATGTGGATGTGTCAAACATAGAAGGTGCATCTCAGACAGCATGTGAACATGTAAGAAAAACACAAACTATCAACCTCCACATCCATAAAGTCTAACAATTATGTCACTTTAACTTTACAGCTTGCTGTGTTCTACACAACGTGTGTGAAGTCCAAGGGGATGTTTGTGAAGACCAGGATGTCTTGGACAACCAGGACAATATAGTAGAACCAGAACCACCAGAACCACTCACAGAGTTCAGTGACAATGCTGAGAACCTCGTCGGGCCACAGAGAGTGAGGGAAGCACTTACACGCTTTTTCCGTGAAGTGTCTAACTAGAGTTAGGTAGACACCTTGCCTTCAGTTATCCAGATATGTTCCTGTATTATTTAAACCTTTATAAATACCCACTTTAGAGGAAAAGAGGAACAGACTAGCATTTTATTTTTTTACTTTGCCTTTATTAAAGTGCAAGTTCAAGTTGAACATTGAACAAAGTGCATTCACAGTTAACTTCCCTGTTGTTCAGTGGCAGTGACATTTTTTTTCTGTAAACATGTGACATTTATGTAATAAAATTTAACTGAATACTTTCATACATTTGTATTATTATTAAACAAGTTTGCATTCTTTTTGCTTGACTTTAAAACTGGAAAATCAAAAACTGCCTACTGTAGTTGTTTGGTTGACCTATGTTTGGCTATCATGAGGAAAAGTAAGTTGGTCATCTAGGAGGTCTTGCAAATAAGATGTTTGAGGTCGGGTATGTAGAGGTTGAACCATCCTTGGCAGATATGTGTGCTGCTGGGTGCGAGACCCCGGTTGATAAGGCGACAATAATGGCTGGTACTCTGGTGGTTGGTGTGATGCTCCTGGGGGAAAGGAAGAGTGGTGGCTAGAAGGAACTGGGACAGCGCTGTGATTGTCCATCCTTGATGAGCTGGCCAAGAAACGTCATCATCGCCATTTCATGTTGGTGCTGTGCGGCCTGCATCTGGAGTAAGACATGATTGTCCTTTCCCAGCACCTCACCCATTTTTTTGGCGAAAACATCCAAAGCTGCCTCCATCTTGTTTTTTCGCTTACGGCTTGTTGTGGTCCCTGAAAAGGATATAGATGTTATAGATCAATTTTGCTTCTTTTTTTTAACCCTCCTGTTGTCTGTCTGTCTGTCTGTCTACCCCTCCTAAAGTGTCTCTTAGTCTGTATACTTCTTCTAGTGTTGGTTAGTTATGAACATAAATGCATGGTTTGTGAACCTACAGCAGGTTTTACTTATCCTGAGTACAGCATATTATGTCATTCAGGCAATCATAACCCACATCCCCATCAGCAATCCAGCAATCTAAATTGCAGCTACTAGACTATCACAAATTGCCACTTGATAATTAAACAATAGTAATGGATAGCTAGTAATTGATGTGATGCATCATAACATCTTTATGAATACGACTTACCACGTTCTGATGTAGTTTCAGAGGAGTTTCCACTTCCAGGGGTGATGGAGGGAGTTCCTGGGTTGGTTGACGAGTGTGCAGAAGAAGTACCACTCCCAGAAGAAGCTGGACTTGGACTTCTGATGCTTGACGCTGATGCATCAGCAGACTCAGATTGTGTGGGCACATCTGGGAAAACATGGATGGATGTCAAGTTTGAGTTCAAGTATTTATGGGCTTTAACAATTCTATTAGCTAACAGTTGTAACATAGCAGTAACACGACACTGAAGTTATTTTCCAGCTTCCAACAGGAATGTCAAACAAAGGATGGATTACAGTAGACTCCATAGTTGAATGAAAACACACTTTCAGATTTGTGAAACCTTTATTCAATTTGTCAATATGCAAAAAGGGACATTTCACAGTTTCCCCCTAGACTTTTCAACAACAGTTCCTTTTTAATCTTTCACGACTAGAATGATGGTATGAAACTGTGTTTGTATGAAACTGTGGAGTCTCCATGCTGGATTGACGGGTCGGTAACATTATTGGTTTACGATCTTGACCAGTTATTAAAAGCTGAAAACAAACGTGCTAACTTCAGCGTTGCTATTGAAGCTAATTAGCACTAGCTGCAGCTAACATGCGAGCAAGTACTCACCTGCGTTGCCGCTGTTCAAATCCTCCTCCTCGCCTTCTTCGGTGGAAGCGGAGCTGTCAAGTACCATCAGTGGGCGAACACTGGGCTTGTGCCCAAGGACGCTATCTAATAAGTCATAAAAGGGGAAACTGTTTCGCCCTGCCCCACTTTTGTTGTTGCCGTCCTTGATCTCTTTATATTTTGTTTTTAAAGTTTTTATCTTCCTCTGGCATTGTAGCCACGTCCGTCAGAATCCCCTTTCTCTCAAAGAACGCAAAAGACTTTCATAAATGGACTTATTACGATACGTGCCCTCGAGCTTCGCTTGAGTGGATCCATCTCCCCACAGATTAATGAGGCATTTCGTTTCTTCCTCTGTCCAAGGACTACAGTTTTTGGCATCTTCCGACTGCTTCATACCTGTAACGTAGCTCCACAACTCGAAATGGGCGGGTGGTTTGGTGCATGGGTCTGGTCTGGCGTCGCGTAGAGTGACGTCACGGACAGTCAAAACCGATCTGAGTGTTTGAAGCTGTTCAGACTGAGACGCATCTGCCCAAATGCGATATGAAACTACCTCCCGGAGGTGGTTCCGATCTGGTTTGCAAAAATCGTATCTCATGTGGTTTGGGACTGTTCAGACTTCAAAAGAGTCATCCAGTTTCAATCTGGATGGGCTAAAAATCGGATATTGGCTGGCAGTCTAAACGCGGCCTTAGTGTACTCCTGAGATGGGCAGCCTGGAGTTGGTGAGGCGATATCAACTGACTGCTCAAGGTTTCTTCCCTCCTAAAGGTTTTTCTCCCACTGGGGGAGTTTTTACCTGCCATTGTTTGTTATGTTTATGTCATAATTGCTTGGGGGTCATGATTTGAGTCTCTAGAAAATGCTTAGTGACAACTTCTGTTGTAAAAGACACGATGTATAAATAAAATTTGATTGTATTTATATTGACTGTTGCAAAATGTGTTCTGGGTTCAAAATTATGGCATGGCAAAGCCAGAGAAAAACAGTCAAATTTGGCCGCTCGGTTCCTCAGCTGAAGCTCCAAGTTTCCAGTGATGTCCTCAACCCGCCTTGTTACATTACGTCGGGACAGGGACACATTCTCAAATGCGTTATTTTTCTCCGGGCATATCAGTGCAACAGAGTCCAATAAGCACTCCTTAACAAACTCTCCGTCAGTAACCGGCGTACTTTTCTGGCAATTTTGTGAGAAACTTGTCCTGACGGCTGCATTCCTGTGGGTGTGAAGTTTGGTCAAAAGTCCTTGTTGGGTTTGCAGGTTTGCTAGCAATGCATCAGCATCGTATTTTGCCCCGGTCTGGTGTAGGTGAAATGAAAACGGGACCTTGCGTGCATCTTCATACAGTGATCTCTGTGTGTGGGTGAGATGCCGTAGTTTTGTCTCTTTAAAATAACGTGTGTGGCAGGGTTTGTTTTTTTTTGTCTGTTATTTTTAAAATAACGGACTCCCGCCTCTACCATGCACTGCCTGACAGATTTTGCTTTAGCAAATGTTATTTATATGCAAATGTCTTTATATGTCTACTTTGTCAACTACTTTCAAAAGATCTTTTTACTTCAGGCCTTTCTATCCATCCTGCCTACATTTCTCTTGTAAATCTTTAATCGTCCTCTTGACCTTAACATCAGCCTCTTTGAGCCCTGTCATTTCTTAATGACATTATAAACTAAAGAATGCTGAAAACTCTGAGGAATCTCCTGAATACGTTCCTGCTTTTGTGAGTATGAACTATGTCTGCTGATTGTTGCTACAGTGAATGCTTGCATAAGGCTTTCAAACCTGCTTCAGCTGCTGTTTCTCTGAAGAAGAAGAAAAGAAAATCACTGTGAAAAAGGCATACCCATGAACCCAGATTTGCTATAAATATTAAAAAGATATTCAAAGTTGAATTTTATGCTGTTTTGGGTCAGTCAATCTCTTGCTCTTTTATTAATGTAACAGGCATTTTGCCATGGGGGGCACAAACGTTTGCACACCACCATCCAAATTGTTCAGTAGTGAGCTTTATTGTACTCTCAGAAATCCAGAGTAATGTAGGAAGGAAATTACACCCTCTTTTTCACCCGTTTTTCCCCCCTTCAAATGAACAAAAGCACATAACATATAACTTTGTAATTAAACAAAAACTAAATCAAAATTTTTTTGTGAAAAACTGAGCACCCTCTTAGTGCTTCTGCAAGAATTAGAAGGTCAAGCAGCAGCCAGGAGCTTTTGGCGGATAGGGGGGTTTACCTGCCATTGTTTATAGAGGTGTAACAATTCGTTTTAACAACAAGTAAAATGAAATCCCGATTCGTGGTTGCCGATACGATTCAAGAAGAATTAATGAACGGGCCTTCACGCGTGCAATTTTCACCAATAAAGGTCAATGACTCAAAACTAAGTCCGATGACACCACCCATGACTCTTTATGTCAAACCATTCAAAAGTTATGGCAGAAAGTAGGAACTATCACATATCTACAAATCAGAAGAAGGGGCGGGGCTAATTCAGGCCATTCAAGGTCAAGGAGTCAAAACTAAGTCCGATGACACCACCCTAGACTCTCTATGTCAAACCATTCAAAAGTTCTGACAGAAAATAGGGACTATCAAATATCGACCAATCAGAAGAAGGGGCGGGGCTAATTTGCACTAATTATGTTCAAGGACTCAAAACCGAGTCCATTGACACCACCCACGACTCTTTATGTCAAACCATTCAAAAGCAGAAAGTAGTATCAAAGTATCAAATATGGACCAATCAGATGAAGGGTGGGCGCGCTTTTTGGCGTCTATCGTCGCCACGGTAACGCTTTTGACTGAGAAAAGTAATGCCCATCGTCGCAGGATCGAGACTCACATTTTGATGTATAACACACCTGGGTGCACGTTACGGTTCAGGTGAAGAAGCGGGTAAATTGCGCCAAAATGACACGACTAATTCAAAATGGCTAACTTCCTGTTCGGTTTCGGCCATGGCGCCAAGAGACTTTTCTTTAAGTTGCGACATGATACAGGTGTGTACCGATTTTCGTGCATGTACGTCAAACCGTATTGTGGGGCTTGAGGCACAAAGTTTTCTGGGGGGCGCTGTTGAGCCATTAGGCCACACCCATTAATGCAAACCATTAAATATAACATTTTTCGCCAGACCTGGCTTGCGTGCAAAATTTGGTGACTTTTGGGGCACGTTTAGAAGGGCAAAAGGGCCCTCATTTCGTCTGAAAAATAAAAACGAGAAAAAAAAAAAAAATCCTACAGATACAATAGGGCCTTCGCACTGTCAGTGCTCGGGCCCTAATTATGGTTCATTATCGTCCAAAAATTTCAGTGTGACTGAAATAAACACCTAGATACTGGACAGTGTAGGGGAAGTTTTCTAGATTCCTGTTGTTTATTGTAAGGGAAATTATGGGTAGGATATATTGTGCCTTGGCTCCAATGTTTGAATTTTTTCACTTAACCCCGAATTTTCACCCACATGTTAATGCAGATAAACTTGGCAATTGTTGCCAATATGTTTTTCAACCAAACTCAGATTTGGCCTAGTTTCTGACTAAACATGCTGGCGAGGCTTGAGGCTTCTGTAGAGCTTGCACCTTGTGCTGCTAGTGCACTGGGAACGCTGTGAGACAGTCAGTGTTAGTCAGTGAAATCCCATGGCACCTTAGTAGGTGGTTGGAAAAATTCCTGGTTAGGGGTGTAATGGTACACACAAGTCACAGTTCAGTAAATACCCTGATGAGGGTCACGGTTCGGTACGGGTGGGGTACAAGTTTCTTACCTGCCACTGTTTATGTTATGTTTATGTAACAATTGCTCGGGGGTCATGTTCTGGTTCTCTGGAAAGCGCCTAGAGACAACTTCTGTTGTAATAGACGCTATATAGGTCATCTGGATCTGGTTTGTTGTGGTTCCCAAGAACCAGAACCAAGCAAGGTGAGGCAGCGTTCAGTTATTCTGCTCCTCACCAGTGGAACAAACTTCCTGTAGACCTGAGGTCTGCTCCAACTGTCAGCTCCTTTAAATCAGGCCTAAAAACATTACTGTTTACTGAAGCTACTCTTAAATTAAATACTTACCTGATGTACCCTACTGTCCTTACTTTTTAACAACTTGTGCTTTTTATTAGTTTACCTCTTTTCTTATAATTTTATTTCATTTTATTTGTTATTCACTGTTTAATTGTGTCTTGCTGCTTTACATGTTGATGTAAAGCACTTTGAATTACCTTGTGTTGAATTGTGCTATACAAATAAACTTGCCTTGCCTATATAAATTGAATTGAATTGAAAATGTTTTTGCCGGATTGGTATAGTTCTGATACAGGTCCACAGGTGCCATGAGGGAAAGGAGAGGGCTGGTGGGAGCAGAGCGTCTTGTTTTCATTCATCCAGGGAGATTGTGACGAGACCGGCCTGTCAAGCTGCTCTGTCAAAGTCAGATTGTAGTATCAACAACTGCACTTGGGTCAGACCAACTCCAGTCATTTTCCGTCTGCCTTAAATCTCTGGTTCATCTCAGTGACGACTCCAAACAGCTGAATTTGTGGCGAGTTCCCACCAAGCCGACATTCCAACTTCTTCAAGGTCTTTTCCGTCCTGCCAATGAGATCCAAAACCATTGCTAGCCTGTGATTCTGTTCAAAAATCCGATCCAGTTTGCGATTTTGCTCGCTCAACGTTTTAGTCTGAGTGTTGGTGTTCTATTTGTTTTACTCTTGTGAAGCCCAGCATTGTTCTTAGATGTTATTTTCATTGGTTGTTAGTCTGATGCTTCCATCTACTGGCAATCAACGTCGGCAAGTCGCATAATGATGTCATCATCCCGCGACATACTTGGATACAGCGCTTAGTAACGGTATCACGACGACCCAGGTAGAGAGAGAGTTTGACACTTCCCAGAGCCTCAAGATTGCCTTCATTGTTGTTTTACCCTACTTCACCGAATGAACCATAACGAGTTTGAAAGGAATTAGAACTTGTCTCGAAGATTGTTTTCAAGAGGAGTTATCTGACTGTTGACCCTGGCAAGGCGTTGGGGGAGAACAGTACAGTTGGCCTCACATCTTATCCCTTCAGTCATGTCAGGCAGCTCTGAAATAGAGGCCCCAATAGCGTGACAAGACAGTAAAAGACAGAGAGCAGCACCAGGGCAGATAGGGAGGGAGCGGGAGAAGAGAAGTGTCTGCTTTCGCCAAGAGCAGGTCACACACACTCCATGTTAAAATGTTTACACAGGCCTGGTAAGCTTTGTATCACTTAAAGTAGTTTGTACATTACCAAAGATTCATTTTATTTAAAAAAAAACTGATTTACAGTGTTGTTTGTGAGGCATCATTGCTGATGGGTCAGAGCAGCAAAATGAAATCACTTCCTCTGTTTATACAGTTTAATTAGATTACAGTTCAGTGGAATTACATTTGCCAAAATATTCAAGTAACGCAAGGATTTGAGTCTTAATTACAGACTCCACTGAGAAGACTGTTAATTAGAATTTGATTAAAGATCCAATAAGAGACATAGACCAAATTAAGAATGCATGGGGTTGCAACAGTAATCCGTTCACCTCTGCCGGAGGGACAAAATCATATGCAAATGAACTTGAGTTTTCTTCTGCCTCTACTACTTAAAAGGGCTTTTCGCTTGTTGAATCGAGAATGTTACAAAGACGTATTGGAAGAATCTCAGAAGACGTTACAATTGTTACATCCCCGTATTCTGTGATCCCTAGTAGCAGAGTACGTAATACAATCCATAAACAAATGATTCCAAGCACAGACAAAAATTCTGTAAATTCTACTGCATACATTCTGGTGATGCATGATAAAAAATACTTCACACCATTTTTGAGTTAATTTGGGGACATTTTATTGAAAAAAAAATAATTATATTTGGACACCCCCCTTTCCAAAATATTTTTCTGTTGCCTGAGGGCAACATTGTGCGCTAATGGTACACAATCGCAGAGAATGTAACGAATTTACATAACATGAGACAATGCTTAGAAAGCAGTACAACATAATATTTAAAAATAATAAACAACCATTTCATAAAAAGAACACTTCTGATACACATAACATTGTGTAAATATCATCAATATCATGTACGCCTATCGATACTGAAAGAGGCTAAACAAAAAACAGAAACTTCATGAAACGTGTAGTAAGGCAGATTACACATTACACTCTCTTCTCATACATCAATTTCTTGACCTACCCTTCTACACTTTCTTCACATACCTCCATTTCTTCACCTTCCCTTCTCCTCATCCATGAATGGCCAGTGGGAGGTTTTGTCTGAGCGCATTTCATTCAATGTGAAACTTCACAAAACAGTTACTCTGTGTAGTAAAGCAGAGGTGCACATCACATTTTCTGCACATGACCTTTGGTGTTCCTGGACACCCAGGGACCCTGCACCTTCCCTTCTTTTCAGACATTACTGGCCAGTGGGATGTTTTGTCTAAGCGGATGTTTTGGTTGGGGATGGGAGCCGTGGGTCCCTGCTTTTTCTTCTTTGCCTCGAGCTGCTGAGAAACTCCACCACTGGGTCGTCCTCTCTTCCTTCCATCCTTTTGGTACTTGCACAGACTATGTGCAATCTGTGACTTGAAGGCGTAAAGCCGCATGTGGTCACGTTTTGTCATTCGATTGTCGGTACAATCCCTCCTGTACATGAGCCAACATGTCACCACCACCATGTCTATGAAGTGAAAGACAAGACGGTGGTACCACTTTTTTGATCTGATGTTTGTGCGGTATAAGGATATCAGAGAGTCCAACAAGTCAACACCTCCCATGTATTGATTATATGTGGACACGACTACAGGGCATGGGACCTTGATGACTTGTTTTTGCTGCTTGTCCAATCTGTCAACCTCGCATACAGGGTGGGCACCCATGTAGCTACTCAGGAGGGTGACTGACCTGTTGTCACGCCATTTGACTGCATGCAGCTCAGTACTTCCAACACAAGCAGTTTTTTCCTGGAAGGATCCACGCCCTGATTTTTTCAGGTCATCATCTTTCACCATACAACTGCCTGGCAAGCGATTCAAGCGCACCGTACCCACACAGTGAATGCCTTGGTGGGCCAACACAAGCATCAATGGGACAGAGCTAAACCAGTTGTCAAAGAACAATTTGAAATTTCTGTTCTTTGGAATTGTTGCTGCCAGGCGCAGTACCACATTTCCACTTTTTCCTATATCTGGAAGCTCAGGTGGATGGACGGATTTTCCCACATAAATCTCAAGATTGTGTGGAATGCCATCTGATCCAGCAAGGATCAGTATTTTGTACCCCCATGTCTTCGGTTTGTTGGGTAGGTACTGCTTTAGTCCACTTTTGCCTTTGAAGGGAACCATTTGTTCATCCACACACAAGGTCTCCAGCATTGGAATATCTTTCAGCTTAGGTATGATGTGATCCAGGAGAGGCCTGATCTTGTAGAGCTCATCATAGTTTTCCATGTCTCGTGTGGGCTGACGGCTATTGTCATTGAAATGCAGATATTTTTTTATGGCCTCCCACCGTGCAAGAGGCATTACATCAGCAACATGTGCAATACGGCTACTGTGGCTCCAAAACATACGGGTGGCTGGGAGACCAAACAGTGACATGTGCAGCACTGTACCAAAGAACTGTTCAAGTTCTTCAACTGTGAGGTTGAGGGGCTTGGTAGGATTGACCTGGACACTGTACAGGTTTGTCTGATTGACAGTGTGCTCAAGGATCTCATCAGAAAAAAAACATTTGAAATAGTGGTAAGGAGGCTGAATATCACCAGGTGGAGGAGGAATGTCTGTCCATTCAGGATGTTCTGGTGGAGTAGCTGAATGAAATGTTCTCCATCGAGGTTTTTGGAAGTAATCTTCAGGAGGCTCTTCATCATTTGGGTCTTTCTCTTCTTCCTCTTCCTCTTCATCCTCGCTTTCTCCATCTTGAAAGGTTATAGAGATATTAAATTATTAAGAAATTGTTTTTAATATTACCTTTAATAACACAATATGAAGACTACAGCTTGATATCTCGAACCTCATCTCAACTAACAGTTCCCTTCCACAATGTAAAAATGAGATCAATAATAAACAGAAACAATATTTTATGCCCTATTTTTTCACTTCTGCTCAAACCTTGCTGTGGAGTCCAGTCCTCACCATTGTCACTGCTTTCTATCTCACTGTCCTCACTTTCCGGTGGGATTTCCCTTATGTGCTGGTTCCTCACTTTCCCTCCATAAAACTGTCTTACGTCCATGTTGGCTGTAGCAGAAAAGCAGAGAGGGTCTCGTCTGCTGTGAAGAAGGTTCTGCTGCGCACGTGTGTCTTGGGTGACTATTAAAGAGTTCTGCACTGAAAACCTGTGTCCTCTGTCCTGTCGGTCGGCCCCCGTAGCACTCGCCGTGCTACACTGGCGCCCAACGTGGGGCCCGACAGGATGGAGGCGCTGGCGCAGGAGCTGGCAGACCTGGCAGGCCTGATCCGGAGCCAGGCGGAGCGGCAGACTGCAGCGCTGGAGACGCTGGCAGCGCAGCAGCCGGCAGGGTGGGGTCGCCCGCCTACTCTGCTTGCAGAGGACTGCCCCTTCACCTTCAGCTACCCGGACGTGCGGCGATGGGCGCTGGACTGTCCAGGGCGGTCCTCGGAGGACGACCCCTTCTCCTTCACGTGCCCGTACGTGAGGCGAGCGGCGCGGGACCGTCTGGGGAGGCCCTCGGTGGTCCTGGAGGCGCCGGTCCAGGAGGCGGTCCTGGAGGCGCCGGTCCAGGAGGCGGTCCTGGAGGCGCCGGTCCAGGAGGCGGTCCTGGAGGCGCCGGTCCAGGAGGCGGTCCTGGAGGCGCCGGTCCAGGAGGCGCGCCTGGAGGCGGTCCTGGAGGCGCCGGTCCAGGAAGCGTTCTTGGAGGCGCCGGCCCAGGAGGCGGTGCTGGAGGAGGCGGTCCTGGAGGAGGCAGTCCTGGAGGCGCCGATCCTGAAGGCGGAGGTCACGGAGGCAGAGACGTCGGTCGCCGGGGCGGTCCTGGACGTACAAGCTCCAGAGGCGGACCAGTGGCTGGAGCAGTGCTGCGTCGGGGAGGGGGTGGTCCTGGACACACCACGGCCGCGGATGCCGTCTGGCCCGAGGCCACCCTTGGCCCAGTCCCGAGAGCGGGCCTCTCGGCGATCGGCCCGTCGCCGAGGGCGACCTCCCGACCGTTCCCGCTGCTCGGCCCGACGCCGGGGGCGACCTCCCGACCGGCCTCGTCAGCCGGCCGAACCGGGAAGGCCCGGAGGCGCAGTTTGCGGTTCCTGGCTTCCTCTCCCACTCCGAGGGGGGCGGGGGGAGTTGGCTCGGCTGGAGGGTCCCCGGCCTGAGGTTGGCGATTGGGGTGTGTGGCAGGGTGGAGGAGCTGCAGCCACTCAGGTTGATTGGGGCACAGGTGGCCCCAATCAACCTCTCCACCCTGCCAGCCTTGATAAGGCATGGCTGCACAGCAGAAAGGGTCTCGTCTGCTGTGAAGAAGGTTCTGCTGCGCACGTGTGTCTTGGGTGACTATTAAAGAGTTCTGCACTGAAAACCTGTGTCCTCTGTCCTGTCGGTCGGCCCCCGTAGCACTCGCCGTGCTACATGTGAAAATTAGTTATTCCCAGTAAACAAATTGGTTAAAACACATATTTCGAACTAAAACTCTTCACACAAACATGTAATAATGTGATTACCCCTCCAAAACAATGTTCACACATACACTTTTAAAAATTACCCCTTAGTGCACAACGTTGCCCTCGGGCAACAAATAGAAAAACTGTATTTCTGAAGAAACTAAATGAAAAAAACTTCATAAAACCTGACAAAAGGCTTATTTACACCTTTATGCATGCTAACATATTTTTTATTTGCAGTTTATATCAGTCAAAATAAGTTTAGTAGTACAAAAGATCTTACCTTTTTCTCAGACCATGTGCTGTGATGGCCGCATGTCAGAAAAGAGCTTCCCGCCTCCAAATGATGCATCACAGTGACTCCCACTCCTCATTGGATTATTCTTAGATAGTTCTTTGACTAATCTGATTGGTTTTTACAATTTAAAGAAACTTGTATTGGACATGGGGCCTAAGAAAACTTTGCGTTGCCTGAGGGCAACGCTGTGCGGTAGAGGGATACATTTTAATTATTTCAGTTGTCAAAGCATCCAATAACCAGATTGAAGTAATATTCATTACGTTAACTACAAATTAGCATACAGGTACGGTCAAAGCCATGCAAGCAGCGAGGACAAAGAGGAAGGTGATGTGTGGCGATCAGGAGGTCAGGTTTTTCCCAGATCTATCGCCAGAGCTACATCGACGAGGAAGGTTTGATCCTGTGAAACAAAAATTTGAATCCTTGAATATCTGCTATGGATGAATTTTTCCGGCAAAACTTTGTGTGTTAGGGAGATGGACAGATTCGGGAAGATGCAGAGAAGTTTGTTCAACGCATGCAGCACTCAGAGGGAACCCAGAAGAAATGACGCTGGACATTGCTGCTACCTTGCTTCATAGAAGAGACGAACGGAGACGTGGACGTCGGCAGTGGAGTTCAACCTTTATTACTACTGACCACTACTTAGGTTTTTCCCTCTCGGCATGGTATTAACCCTTGTGCTGTCTTCGGGTCAAGGAAGGAGGAAGAGAAGAAGGGAGGAAAGAAGGAATGAAGGAAGAATGAAAAGAAGGAAAGAAGGAATGAAGGAACAATGAAAAGAAGAAAGGAAGGAAGGAAGGAAGAAAGAGGAAGGAAGGAAGGAAGGAAGGAGAGAGCAGGAGGAAAGAAGGAAGGAAGGGAAAAGAGGAAGGAAGGAAGGAAGGAAGGAAGGAAGGAAGGAAGGAAGGGAGGGAGAAAACAAGGAAAGAAGGAAGGAAGGGAGAAAAGAGGAGAGGAAGAAGGAAGAAAGAAAGAAAGAAAGAAAGAAAGAAAGAAAGAAAGAAAGAAAGAAAGAAAGAAAGAAAGAAAGAAAGAAAGAAAGAAAGAAAGAAAAGAAAGAAAGAAAGGAAGGAAGGGGAGAAAAGAGGAAGGGAAGAAGGAAGGAGAGAGCAGAGGAAAGAAGGAAGGAAGGAAGGAAGGAAGGAAGGAAGGAAGGAAGGAAGGAAGGGAAGGGAAGGAAGGAAGGAAGGAAGGAAGGAAGGAAGGAAGGAAGGAAGGAAGGAAGGAAGGAAGGGGAGACAGGGAGAAAAGAGGAAGGGGAAGAAGGAAGGAGAGAGCAGAAGGAAAGAAGGACAGGAGAATTAGGTCATTTGACCCGAACACAGTACAAGGGTTAACACACACCTGAGTGCTCCAGACCAGCAAATTACCAAAACTTGGTTTTTACACCTGTTAATGATCGACACATCAAGGGCCGGGGATTAGCATCATCTGACTGCCACGCACTCCTAAGGCAGCGATAAGGGGCTACTTAATATGACTACATGACTCATATCTCTGGGTTTTTTCATGCTTTGTTAAATAAGAAAAAAATACATGATGTTGTGCATGTGAATAATTAAAATTTATGATTTTTATTATGTTTCTCCCCAAAAGTAGTATTAATTTTTGCACTGGAATTCCGATATTAAAATTGAAATGATGGAGAGTGTCGACATCCATTCATGTGTGAAGGTGAGAGTGGAAATTAGGTAGAAGATGTTAATATGGTTTCACAGCTAAAATGTGTGAAAGAGATCCCATATAGACATCGCTTTATAGATCTGGTGAAAGGAAATGTTTGCATATTTCTTCCCTTGATCATTCACAGCTTTACGCATGACGCTACACGGAGCTTTATGCAACGGGACCCAGGTGTCTTAAAGTGAAAATAACATATTTTCTCCTCTGCAGATATCACTCCTTGACTGTTTTTATGTCCCCCTTGTCAAAACAGAAAAAGCTATTCAATGCGTACTGATGTAAAAGCCTGTCTGCTGGTAATTTCAAATGTTCAGTTCCAGAAACCATTAAGAAAAACAACAACTAAAAGGGCTGGCTGATGAGCAGGCAGGAAGTACCTGGCTGAATCCCCGAGAAGGAGCAAGATGGGCTCGATTATAGAATGATTTAAAACACAAGAACACATTTAAATAACCAGAACTTTGAAATACCGTTGTTTTACTTTTTTTTTTGTCCTTTTTAATCAACTGAATTTCCTTCACATATGGAACTCTTTTGTTCTAAAAGCGAAGGAGAATTTCACAGCATTGTCAAGCTTGTATGCAAAAACAGCATATGCTCAGACATTACTTTCAGTACATATGGTCCCTATCTCCCTGTATCTAGAGACTCTGTAATTATATAGGATTGCATGTGTTTTCTGTCCTTTGCAATTACACCCCAGACACAGCTCATCTGCATATGTGAATAACTTATCATAATGACAGAGCTCAGAGGTCTTTCATCTGCCTCAGGTGGCATCTGCGAGTCTGTGTGTCTCATATGTGCACGAATAATAACATGAAGAAGCTCCTGAAGAGCTCAGACAGCTGGTGTGGTGAAGTCAGAATGAGAAGAACTACGTTCAGCAGGTATTCATCCATGGCATCCACAGACCATATGCATGTTCAACACTGTCATGATTCAACGTGATTTCCTCATTAAAGCGCGTTTTTGACTTAAGAGTGGCTTCAGGTGCAGCGTTGAACATTGGGAGCATTCATAAATTGGCCCATTGAGCACCTGTACGGTCTGACATCACTAAACCTTTCATTCATCACTGAGCAGCCCCTGAAATGGCCATGAATGCTCTGGTATCTGAAGCCATCAGAAAACCTGCACTTTGATTGCTCACGAGGTGGAGTAAGTAAATATCAAATGAAAATGTATTGTATTGGTTATAATATGCCATAAAATGTTATCTGATCTTCATTTAAGTAACAGCAAAATCAATTCAATTCAATTCAATTTTATTTATATAGCGTCTAATACAGACGCTTTCCAGAGACCCATACCCAGAAAATGACCCCCGAGCAGTTATTATATAAACAATGGCAGGTAAAAACTCCCCTAGTGGGAGAAAAACCTTAAGCCAAACAGTGGCAAGGAAAAACTCCCCTTTAGGAGGGAAGAAACCTGGACCAGGACCTGGATCCCACTGGGTTTATCACTGGATAAACCTCTAGCTGGTGTTGGTAAATCTCTAGGTAGTGTAAACTTTAGTGTGTCAGAGTCGCTCCTGTGGTTTCTTGTGCTGGCCCCCCCCTTCTCCTCCCTTTTCTCTCTTTTGTCCATGTTGCAGCATCCTTTGCCGGACACCGGAACCTGCAGGTGGTCGTGGGTGGCTTGTAGCTTGCATTACGGAGCACAAGTCTTTCCCCGACCCTACACCCCAATCTGGGACTTGCTGATTGGGCCGGAGCTTCGGGAGCTGCGTGCTGGCCTGCGGTCCCCACCCCTGGTCATCCCGTTGCTGCCCCCCCCTTCTCCTCCCTTTTCTCTCTTTTGTCCTGCAGGTGGCCATGGGTGGCTTGTAGCTTGCATTACGGAGCACAAGTCTTTTCCTGACCCTGCACCCCAACCTGGGACTTGCTGATTGGGCCGGAGCTTCGGGAGCTGTGTGCTGGCCTGCGGTCCCCACCCCCGGTCATCCCGTTGCTGCTTCCACCTGCCTGCTGTGCTGTTGCCGTCCCTGACCCACCAGTCTGACCCTCGGCAGGAGGGTCCCCCCTGATGAGCCTGGTCCTGCTCAAGGTTTCTTCCCTCCTAAAGGGGAGTTTTTCCTTGCCACTGTTTGGCTTAAGGTTTTTCTCCCACTAGGGGAGTTTTTACCTGCCATTGTTTATGTAATAACTGCTCGGGGGTCATGTTCTGGGTATGGGTCTCTGTAAAGCGTCTAGAGACAACTCTGTTGTATTAGACGCTATATAAATAAAATTGAATTGAATTGAATTGAATGGATCATAAGGGGGGACCCTCCTGCCGAGGGCCAGACTGGTGGGTCAGGGACGGCAACAGCACAGCAGGCAGGTGGAAGCAGAAACGGGATGACCAGGGGTGGGGACCGCAGGCCAGCACGCAGCTCCCGAAGCTCCGGCCCAATCAGCAAGTCCCAGGTTGGGGTGCAGGGTCGGGGAAAGGTTGAAAAGGGGCAGGGCCATGGAGAGGAGTCTTGAGGGACGAACCTTCTCCCCCGCCCAAAAGGGGCCGTTACCCTGCCCCCCTCACTCCCACACTGCAGGATCTGGTGTTTTGCATTCAGAGATGCAAACACAATGTGTTTAAGAAAACTTAACACTTTTTTTTGTGTGACTACTTTTTCTCCTGGGGGATGTCCAGACAAGATGACTACAAAGACAACACAGAATCCTCACTGGGGTAAAGAAGAACCCAAAAGGAACAGCTAAAAACTGGACAGCATCAGCACCATGGTGGACAGCACTGCTCCCCAGAAAAAACAAATACCAACAGAAACATTGCTGCGCACCTGCAGGGGTGGCATCTGCTGCTAGTCTGAAATGAGAGAAACACAAGGAAACACACAAAGGGGCACACAAGCCTTTGAAATCTGTAAGAGAAAAAACAAACAAAGAAACAAACAGACACAAGAACAGGCAGAGACACAAGCACCAACCATTTCAGGTCTCTGAAACTGACTCAAGACTAAGCTACTGCGATTATCTGTCCCCAAAACTGTGGAGTGAGTATGTAGGTGAGTGAGCAGGTGTGTATGTCTGTGTAACTGTGTGTGTGCAAAGTCAAAACAAGGTTCTACCTGAACTGCAACAACAGTGAAGGAGGGATGGCACAACCACGCGAGAGACCAGGAGCGGACAAGAAGAAAGACTCCCGCTGGAGGTTGCTGTGAAGATTTAATTGAATTCTAAACAGTTACACCACAGTTATTTACTCCGATTCATCATTTCATTTCTTATGTTACAAGACAAATGAATCACGTTAACTGTAAAGAAATCACAACACTGAATTTTCACAAATGGCAACTTTATTGTTTAAAAAAACAAAAGAACATAAGTTGTATATAAATAACATGTATGCACTATTGCTGGCTCAAGGAAGGACTGTGCGTCTTCTGAAGGTGTCGTTGAACAAATTCAGGTGCTTGGAAGATCTGAAACCATAAACAGAAGAAAAAATGTATTACTAATAGAGCTCCGATGTTACCTAACGAGTGAGAGGCTCCGTTAGGGAACACTGGAGCCACCGAGTGGCCCCGGTGCTCCGGAGCTAAGCTAAATACTTAGCCCATGCAAAGATCACACTTGTAGACAAATATAAATAACATAAAAAAATAACGTCACTTACTGCTGACTCGTGTGCAGTTGCCGGGTCCGTACTGTTGCTACTGATCCTTTTATGAGGGTAAATGTCGATGCAAAAACTGTCCCTCGCTGTGGAAACATTCACCGCTTCTAAACAATGGAGGAAGCTGCAGCTGAGTCGACGGAGTTGGTTGTGGGCGTGGTTTCAGCAGCGGAGGCTGACCTATGGATTCTGCTCCCGTCGTTATGTAACGACGGGAGCAGAATCTGAACGGCCTCGAAGAAATCACATGACACTGGAAGATTCAGCCGGGCGGGGTGTACAGACCCTGCAGAATTTGGTGGCATTTCATCTTTCTTGTGTTGGCAGGATGAGGGGAGACCACTTTATATATGTTAGAACAAGAAAAAACGTGTTTTTCATAATAGGTCCCCTTTAAGACATTCAAGGCCTGTTTAAAATATACATTAAATGCCATAATAGGTCTCCTTTAAGGCTGAATTATGGTTCTGCGTTTAATCAATGCACAGCCTACGCCGTAGGGTAGGCGGTACGGCTGTTCGATTTTGCCCAAAAATAAAATCTCGATTTTTTTCTCTCAAAATCCGATTTTCGATTACGATTATTTTGTGAATTGACAAAAGGCAAAGAAATGATTTCAAATATGCTGTTTTTTTATTGAACATTTGCCCCATTGGGCTTTAAGTGCAAACTTTGCTCTTATTAAACCAAAAATGAATGAATAAAGTGCAAAAAAACTCTGTAAAATAAGTTGAAAAAAAGTTTTAAAAAATATAATAAAATATAAGTTTTATCTCTGAAAAAAAAAATCAGCAAATCAGCACTTGCAAAACATACAGTAAGTTATATTTCCTATTAAATAAAACAAGACATTTTCTAATCAAACTAAACTGGGTCTTTGCATGCTAAATAATAATACAACCCATGAAGGAGGTAGAGGTGTGTAATGTCAGTCATTACATTTGCTATTCACATTAATAACCCTTCGATAACTGGACAGCCAAGCTAACCTGTTGCACAACATATATATATATATATATATATATAAATATAGTAAAAATAAAACAAATCAAGGCAAACAAAAGAAAACAAAACAAACGCCCAGCATTTAGTTGTGCTACTATGTATGTATGTACTAATAGAAGTAATTATAATACATAGTATTACATTATCATTACTTTACTATATAAAACTACAATATAATAGAGAACAATAGACAGCAATGGTATAACAATATACTTGAATAACTATATAAGAGTAGATATGATATATACATTGGTTCATGTATTTACCTCCAATACATAAAAAATACTATAAATCTATATATTGACATATCTACATATAACTATAAATCAATATATAGTAATAGAGATATAGATACACAAATACTGTTACATATAATACAACTCAATATATCCATATACATATCTTAGGTTTTAAATTGTGTGTGTGAGCTGTTTTCAGGGTGGGGTGGCAGGTGTGTTTTAGTTTTCTTTTTGGGGGGGGGGGGGGGGGGGGGGGGCGTCAGTCTGCAGCTGGATGCTCTTCATGTAACTGGTAAAACTAAGTAGTACAGTTCCATCCCTTTCTCAGGAGGGAAGACTGCACATTCATAAGACTCATTTCAGTTCCTTTTGGCTTCTTTCTTCCATGCATGATAGTCTCCAAAGCACCAATGAGGTTCAGGCAATCCATTAAACTGTCACCACTCCCATCACACGTAATACAAGTTGTGATGGGAAAAAAAAAGTATTTTTACTCTGCACCTGTGGATGTAAAATTTGCCAGGGCCATTGAATGTGCTTTTATTGGTCAATTAGATTTTGTTTAGACCAAGAGGGAGCGTTAAAGCACAATGGGTTGCATTTGTACAGAAATGAATGGGAAATTAAGTAGGGATTTTATTACTTCCATTGTGTTTAGCCATAATTGGTTTCTACAGCAAGATCCAGGCCATCATTCAGGTTCTGCATTTCATAGCTCTGTCCCAGACTGTGTGGGTTTGAGTTTAGTTTACCCATGGGTGTATAACACAATGGCCCAATTCACATAAAAACAGTCTGATTACTATTAAAACCTTTTCTTCAATCGCTGTGAGCCTTGCTGTCTTGTTCTTCCCTGGATGATCCTGTAAATCCCTCATCTCAGTGTAAATGCTTACGTAGTTTTGACCATGTTCAGTAGAATCTGAATTAATCTTTTTTACCATGAATTGAAGTTAAGCCACATTCACTGAAAGCATTTTTTGCTTTATTTATTTCACTGTAAGGAGTGTTTCTGCTCCCACTCTGGCCTGTTCATTTTTCTGTTCAGTTTTCTTTTCACTTTCCCGTACTGCACTACTTTTATTTTTCATTCCAATGTATATACTGTTTATATTTTGTAATAATATATTTTTTACTTTTTACCCTTTCCCTGCATGTGTGTGTTAAGTGTACTGCTGCTGCACAAAGTGAATTTCCCCATTGAGGGAGAAATAAAGCACAATCTTATCTTATCTTACATCCAACACTCACTACTTTATTAAATATACGTGGTGTACCTAGCAAAGGGGCCGGTGTGTGTGTGTGTGTGTGTGTGTGTGTGTGTGTGTGTGTGTGTGTGTGTGTGTGTGTGTGTGTGTGTGTGTGCGCGTGTGTGTGTGTGTGTGCGCGTGTGCGCACTAAACTGCTCTATAAGTACAGACCATTTATCATATCATTTTTGAAAACTTTTGAAATAAAAAAAAAATCTTGGATGACAGTTTTCAAATGGCAAGCCTTCATCCATGTACTTAACGTGATATTTGAAAGTGACCTTTGGTTTGAAAAAAAAATTACAAATGTTGCTCCACTATGATTTAATTTTCCTTTTTCTTTTCTTCCCTTTTTATCTTGTATTCAAGAAAAAAGCAGAAGTAACCTCTTGGTACATCCGAGAACAGATGGACTGGCAAAGGGAGAAGAAGACATAAGCTGCGTCTGAAATTGCAGACTTCCACCCTAATGAGTAACAAAAACAGTATGTGAGATTTTTTAGTGCATCCGAAACATTAGAACGTACTCAATAGTATGTACTATCCATACTCATTCCGGAGAAATGTATTAGTGTGGATTGATGGCCACTAGCTAAGCAGAAACCTCCCACAATGCAATGCAGTGGTGTTTGGTTGCTAAGTGCTGCGCAGATACGTTTATGTCATAAGTATAATATGAAGTATAATTGAAGCTGCAAGCAGCGATGAACGGGCCCTCACACCCTTGTGCATGTTCAGGTGTGCTGCAGTGGAAGCTTGTATGACTTGATGTAGATTCTTCAGGCCTGGACATTTAGCGGATGAAACCACCCACAACTCTCTACTGTATATGAAACCATTCAAAAGTTATAGCAGAAAGTAGGAACTATCAGATATCGACCAATCAGATGAAGGGGCGGGGTTAATTTGCACCAATTATAGTTCAAGGACTCAAAACCGAGTCCGATGACACCACCCACGAGTCTTTCAATTTCAATTTCAAAACCACTTTTGAATGGTTTATGTCAAACCATTCAAAAGTTATTTCAGAAAATAGGAACTATCACATATCGACCAATCAGAAGAAGGGGCGGATCTAATTCAGGCCAATGAAGGTCAAGCACTGAATACCGAGTTCGATGACACCACCCACGAGTCTTTCAATTTCAATCATAAACCACTTTTGAATGGTTTGTCAAACCATTCAAAAGTTATGCCAGAAAGTAGGAACTATCAAATATGGACCAATCAGATGCTTTTGACTGAGAAAAGTAATGTGCATATTCACAGGATGGAGACGCACATTTTGATGTATAACACACCTGTGTGAACATTACAGTTCGGGCAAAGAAGCGGCCGAAGAAATGGCATAAATTGTGCCAAAATTACACGATTAATTCAAAATGGCCGCCTTCCTGTTCGGTTTCGGCCATGGCGCCAAGAGACTTTTCTTTAAGTTGTGACATGATACAGGTGTGTACCGATTTTCGTCCATGTATGTCAAACCGTATTGTGGGGCTTGAGGCACGAAGGTTTCTAGGGGGCGCTGTTGAGCCATTAGGCCACGCCCATTAATGCAAACCATTAAATATCACATTTTTCGCCAGGCCTGGCTTGCGTGCAAAATTTGGTGACTTTTGGGGCACGTTTAGGGGGAAAAAAGACCCTCATTTCCTCGGAAAAATAAAAGCGAGGAAAAAAAAAAAATTCCTACAGATACAATAGGGCCTTCGCACTGTCAGTGCTCGGGCCCTAATAATATTATTATATAATATTAATATTATAATATTCGTATATAATGATATTATATAATGTCATCTTGTTTGGGCCAGGATAAAGGGGAAAGAGGGAGCGGTGCGCTAATACTGCTGCTGTGACAGGAGTTGTTACCATGGTAACAACTCCTGTCACACTATGAGGCTAATATGACACAGGTGTGGACAATTAAGATAGAACAGATCATTACAGGAAGTACAATAAAATGTAATATAAAGATACTTAAAAAAAAAAAGGAAATAAAGAACACTAGCTATACAGTAAAGCTGTGTTTTACAAAAAAAAAAATTAACTACTGCTAAATCTTAACAAATCTGAAGATTTAAACAAGGCTCAAATAAAATCCAAGATCAAAACCCTCAGATTATGTCACTTAATTTTCACTTTAACTTTCGTTGTGCAGCCCATACACCAGGACTGCAACTGTAAATACTGTAGATCGAAAAAGAATAGACCACCTCTGACTAATTTTATCTTTTCCTGTAAGTTTGCAGATTTTTTTTTTAATTTTCAGTTTTCTAATTTTGTTGCACATAGATAGTAATAGAGGCCAAATAAGGTGGGACGTTTTCATTCAAATAATTGCATCATCATGCAGCAGGCTTTGATTGACAACAAACAATACAGGTAATAAGTAAAATACATTTGAGGAGAAATATTATAATAGCGGTTCAAGAACCACTTTCAATTTACTCTGGGTATGCCTTGGATCGGCGTTTTGGGCGACTTTTACAAGAGCTGGATCAGGTTAAATTGGTAAATTGGTAACTTACACTTCCTCAGTAGAGCTGCAGCTTGTGCTGTGGTTTCCATGGTTGCAGACAGCACAAGAGCCAAAAGATGATATCAGGAGCCAAGGAAAACAATCAGTAACAGGCTATCCGTGACCTTCCTTCCCTTCAGTGCTGCAACTGTGTTTGGCAGCATGAAACAGCAGATGTGCTGATTAGCACAGTTCAGACACAACAAATAAGGAGCCAGAACAGGTTTTTTTTTTCCACAAAGCAGGCCAACATATTTGCCACCACAATGTCATTGATAAGACATTTGCAAGAATAAAGAAGCGACGTTTATTGAATAAAAACAAATGAGGAAATTCGACTGTGCGGTGTCCCAAATGAGGGATGATTGAGTCTAGATCTCTGAGCCATTTACATGCTGGTGTTGTTGCTGGAACAGTTAACAGATGGCTGAATCCCTCCAACAACAAGGATGAAAGTGGAAAAGAGGAGGGATGCAGATCATCTGAAATGAAAGAATAAGTAGATTTTTGAATCATACTTTGTAAGACAGTAGTTTCTTAACTCATATTAAACCTTGTGCTGTCTTCGCGTCAAGGAAGGAGGAAGGGAAGAAGGGAGGAAAGAAGGAAAGAAGAAAAGAAGGAAGGAAGTAAGGAAGGAAGGAAGGAAGGAAGGAAGGGAAGAAGGGAGGAAGGGAGGAAGGAAGGAAGGAAGGAAGGAAGGAAGTAAGGAAGGAAGGAAGGAAGGAAGGAAGGGAAGAAGGAAGGAAGGAAGGAAGGAAGGAAGGAAGGAAGGAAGGAAGGAAGGGAAGAAGGGAGGAAGGAAGGAAGGAAGGAAGGAAGGAAGGGAAGAAGGGAGGAAGGAAGGAAGGAAGGAAGGAAGGAAGGAAGGAAGGAAGGAAGGAAGGAAGGAAAGGAAAAAAAGAAGGAAGGAAGAGAGAAAAGGACAGAAAGAAAGAAGGGAGGAAAGAAGGAAGAAATAAATAAGGAAGGGAGGAATAGAAAAAAGAAGGACGGAAGGAAAGAAGGGAGGACAGAAGGAAAGAAAGGAAAAAAGAAGGAAGGAAGGAAGGGAGAAAAGGACGGAAAGAAAGAAGGGAGGAAAGAAGGAAGGAAGGAAGGAAGGAAGGGAAAATAGATGGAAGGAAGGGAGGAAGGAAAGAAGGGAAAAAAGGAGGAAGGGAGGAAAGAAGGAAGGAAGGAAGGAAGGAAGGAAGGAAGGAAGGAAGGAAGGAAGGAAGGAAGGAAGGAAGGAAGGAAGGAAGGAAGGAATGGAGAAAAGAAGGAAGGAAGGAAGGGAAAAAAGAAGGAAGGAAGGGAAGAAGGAAGGAAGGGAGAAAAGAAAGAACGCAGGAAAGGAGAAAACAAGGAAAGAATGTACGAGAAGAGAAAAGAAGGAAGGAAGGGAGGAGGGAGGAAAATAGAAGGAAGGAAGAGAGAAAAGAAGGACAGAAAGAAAGAAGGGAGGAAAGAAGGAAGGAAGGGAAAAATGAGGAAGGAAGGAAGGAAAAATAGAAGGAAGGAAGGGAGGAAGGAAAGAAGGGAAAAAAGAAGGAAGGAAGGAAAGAAGGGAGAAAAGAAGGAAGGAATGGAGAAAAGAAGGAAGGAAGGAAGGGAAAATAGAAGGAAGGAAGGGAGGAAGGAAAGAAGGGAAAAAAGAAGGAAGGAAGGAAAGAAGGAAGGAATGGAGAAAAGAAGGAAGGAAGGAAGGGAAAAAAGAAGGAAGGGAAGAAGGAAGGAAGGGAGGAAAGAAAGAACGCAGGAAAGGAGAAAACAAGGAAAGAATGTACGAGAAGAGAAAAGAAGGAAGGAAGGAAAATAGAAGGAAGGAAGAAAAGAGGAAGGGAGAAGGAAGGAGAGAGCAGGAGGAAAGAAGGAACAGGAGAATGAGGTCATTTTGACCCAAAGACAGTACAAGGCTTAAAAGGTTGTGAATTACGTTGTACTGAATTATGGAGTTAAAATGGTTTTTCATTAATTTTCTGCTCCGGACTTTTAGGCCAGCACTGACACTATCGCTGTAATCTCACGATAAGGTTTACAGTCATCCATTTAGCCCCAGAAGAGCCACCTGTGCCACATGTGTTTATGACATACAGGTATTTTACTGTTCTGGCTACGTTAGAGATGCAACTTCCCCCAAAATGCGGGCTGCACACTCAAACTGACGGCAATCATTTTGTGATGGATTGATTTTGTGATGCAGGATATATTGGAGGGTGTTGGTCCAAGGGGGACAAAAAGGGGCATCATATTTCTTAGCGATGAAGATCAGTAGACTTTTCAGCAGTATCTTTATTTCTATTGCCAGATATTAAAAATGAGAAGGCACAAGACTTCAGAGAGAGACTAGATAAAGACTAATAAAGCAGACAGAAAAATGTAAAAAAAAACAAAAAAACCCTGAATACATGGAAAAAGTACCAGTTACTCCACTGACAGATGAAAATGCATAAAATAAGTAAACTCCCCAATTCCACCCATAAACAGAATAAAAAGTAGTACAACAAATAAAACTGCCAGTTCTTCCAACAAGCCCAGTCAACAATTAGGGAAAAAATCTACCAAATACTGACTACAAATAAACCAACGACAGCAGACAAACAAGGCCAGAAGGCCCTGAAGTAAAGCTTCACATCTATTTATAGGCATCTGCTGATCAGTGATTGGCTGGAAGAGAGTCAGAAAGCAAGTCAAGCCAGAGCAGCCGACGAGTAAAAGGGGTGGTGTGTTATTGACCATTTGTAGCTTCTGATTTTAACACAAAAATACTTACGTAGTAATTAACAGTAATTAGGCTTCCTGTGTACATTTTTCAAAGGTGACCGGTATGAGCAGATTTGGCAAGCTGTCTCACTTTCAAGTGGCGATGCAGAATGAGTTATCTCGGTGGTTGGACTGAACAAAACCTAAACCCCAAACAGTTGGGCTCTTGAGGGAACTCTGTCATCCATCATGACAGTGAAGAGGGCGAGCCTTCAGCTACAATGTTTTAAATGGGAACCCCTGCCTCTGTCACCAACATATACGAGCACCAAGCATATACGCATGTCCCCAGCTAAATCATGGAAAAATGAAATTATACTAAATAAATACATGTATTTTTTGTCAGAATTCTTGTTAAAATTTTCATTTCCGATTTCTTTTTAATGAAAACTAGCATTAGGAGGCCACAGTGCAGAGAGCGGCTGGCATGGAGGTGAGGACATCAGTTTTATGGTATAAATCAGCACAGAGCGGCCGTCTCACAGCTAGAAGGTCCTGGGTTCGATTCTCGCCGGGGACACAGTAGGTGCTGACCAGTGTTGGGACTAACGCGTTATTTAGTAACGCTTTACAGTAACGCCGTTAGTTTTGCGGTATCTAATACTTTAACGCATTACTTTTTAAATTCAGTAACGCAGTTACCGTTACCAAACGGTGCGTTACTACGTTATTTCTGGCTACAGTGAAGCTTTTCGGGTTTCCGGTTTGAAGCGGTTGTGAACTTTCAGCGCTCTTTTCTTCGTGTATGTGTGATCTTTTTTGTTTTGTTTTTTTGCACAATAGTTGTCCTTATCTCTTTGATTCACTGTGACCGGAAAAGTCGGATAAACCATTCAGGAAAAGATCGCGACCCCCTAGCGGTCACGGGGGGTACTGCACAGCGGCGAAATGGAGTGACGGAGAAGTCCGAAGGGTTCCTGACGGCGTCACGGTGACGGCGTGTGCTCTGCATTGGTGTAACGCAGAACCATAAATCAGGCTTTAGGTAGGAGCACTGGGTGGTAAAAATGGGTAAGAAATTGGAATGAAAATATATTTTAAAAAAACCTCAATTATAAAATAGGCCAAATTGCTGCCAACCACCATAAATGTCAGCCCTGATTTAGCAGCTAACAGAGCATAGTCATTCACACAGAATTTTAAAGATATTATTACCTGTTATACTGTTAGTTTCACTAACATAACACCATGACTGAGAGCAGGTAGCTTATGCTAACTGAGTATTGGCTTAATACGGCAGCCATTTCTGATTTTGCCACTGAAATAATATTTGAAACAGAAGGTCCCGTTGCAAATGTTCACCCACATTTTCTCTTCCCCTCCAGCATGGATTGGCTGAAGGAGCTGGGAGCTATCTGTTGTGCCACAAAGGGGATGCTGGTTCAGTTATTAAAGAGTTATCAATAATTGTCTTACGATAATTATTAATAATTAATAAAGAAGATGACTTATTGTAGCACGGCGAGTGCTACGGGGGCCCGACCGACAGGACAGAGACGACACAGGGTTTTAGTGAACAAACTGTTTTATTTTCAATTCACCCAAGACACATGCTTCAGCTCCTTCACAGCCCCCTTGCTGCTGTGCAGCCACGCCTTATAAAGGCAGGCAGGGTGGAGAGGTTGATGGGACACACCTGTGACCCATCACCTGAGTGGCTGCTGCTCCTTCACCCTGCCACACTTATCAAAATGAATTATCACAATGATTAAATCAAAACAGGGCACCACCTGACTTATCAGGAACATAATAACTGAACAACAAAATCAGTCTCAAAGTAGCTGTTATTCCATACGTGCCAGCCTGTTGCCAGGGGTGGAATTTCAGAACAACAGTGAAGGAAGGAGTCTGAGCACAGACCTTTGCAACCAGCAGCTGTGACAAATGTGTATAAAATAAACACAAACAACTTCTCTCATTCAAATGAATCAGAATTAATTTACACAAGTGTTAAAAGATAGTGAAACAACACTTGGGATAAATTCTGATGCCTAAACTACACATAAACAACAACTAACTAAACATCACATGGTGACTGAGTTTCGCGTGATTCAAAATGACACACGAGATTTCATATCATCCAGTGAAAAACAAATTCGGAGGCTTTATGGCCAAGATAAGACCATAAAGCAAATCTGTTTCTACAAGGTATCAACATAGTAAAGATAGGTACCGTATTTTCACGACCATACGACGCGCCGTATGAAAAGGCGCCGTCTACACACACATATGGCATGCCGCCTTACAACAACACACACACAAGCATACAAGTGTGCGTATTTAGAAATAGAGCGGGAGCAAAACTGAGTTTGATTGTGCTTTATGTAAGTCTTTATTACAATCATTATTGCATTAATCAAACCCATCAAAGTCCTCATCCTCCGTTTCTGCAATAAATAGCTGCGCTAAATCAACTGTGCCAGTTCCGATTTCTTCGATTTCAGAGTCACTTTCCATGCCGTGCGGCCCCTCGGAAATGATGCCGGCTTTTGCGAAAGCTGGAACAACAGTCCCAGAAGACACGTTAGCCCACGCATCTACAATCCATTCGCAAACTGTGGCGTAACTTGCCCGGCGCTGCCTTCCACTCTTTGTGAAACTGTGGTCTCCATCGGTCATCCATCGTACCCACGCCGCTCGCAGCCTCACCTTGAACGGCCGGTTCACACCGATGTCCAGCGGTTGGAGTTCCTTCATCAGACCTCCTGTCAGGACTCAGCCCGTCGGGCTTCATCCGCAGCCCGATCGCGGTGAGACCAGGAGAACAGCTAAAGAGTATGGTTACTGTTATTTAAAAAAATAATAAAATAGTAACCATACTCTCTAACATGACCAGGACGAACTCGCGACGAGCTGTTGGCAGTCCCTCTATTTAACTCCCATAAACAAATTAACTAATGCGCTGCAGCTGAGTGTTCGGAACGCCGGAGTGCGCCCGGCTCGTGCCCGTCGCTGAGCGTGCAGTTCTGACACCTCCCGGAATAACAGCAAGCGCAGCGTTCATTTATTTCACATCAGCTGTGAGATGGGCACGCATAGAGTCACAGATCAACAGCGATGGTGATGCGTGGAAAAAACACCTGGTCGTTCTCATGGTGGCCTCAACTACGTCCACAATCTCGCCCATACTTCCCCCTTTAACGTTCTCATGGTGGCCTCACCTATGTCCGCCTTACAATAACAACACACATTGGGCGCACCACACATTTTGAAAAAAATATGAAGTTTATATGCGCCTTATGGTCGTGAAAATACAGTAATCATACAAGTGTGTGCGGGGGTTAGTAGGAGAGGATGAGAGACATAGAGAAGAAAGTAAAACCCAAGACACTAGAATAACTTCTCACTACCGGGAAACCAAGTTCTTCCGATGTTTCCCACACAGAGACCAATATGAAACTAACTTCACATGTGCGCTCTGGTCATTCAACTGGGAAATGAGGAAGGGCTTTGTTTTCTGTTGTGGAAGAACATGTCCTCAAGATCCAGCAACATGGATGCAACAGTAGACAAACGATAAAATAAACAAACACACTTAAACTAAAATACACAGTTGTGATGGGATCAGTGGCCCGGCTCACAACGTAAAACTAACCTAGTTAAATGCTTTAAACTTGTTTTTCTGCCCAGACACAAAACAGCCTCTTATGTGGCCGGTCAGCGTTCCTTGGTGAACAGCTGGATGGTTATGCTCCACAGGTGATCCTGATAAAGGGTGGCTCTCTCTCTCTCCTGCTCTCCTTATCTCAGTGTGGATGAGGGGAATGCATGGACACTGCAGCTGGGCCTCCTTCAGCTTCAGGTCCGTCCAAAGGTGTTCACGTCGAGGCATGCAAGGGTCCCTCATTCGACTCATCTGGGGCTCAGAACGTTTGCGGGTCAGTCATTGCAGAAAATGGTTGCCATTTCAAGGCAACCAGATGCTTCTTCAGGCACAATAATGGAGAAGGCCAGCCCATAGCTAGTAGCTCTTCATGCTAAAATAGGAGCTGTGGCCTTCTTTACAGCTCACAGAGAATTACATGGGACCGTGGACAGGTCCGAGGTAGAAGAGATCTTGAGAGGAGGAAAGAAAGGAAAAGAGGGGGGAGCCTGTTCCTTATAGCTGGGCCCAGGCTGCCATAAATCGACAACGGCCCCTCCTCTGTTTTGGGGTCTATGCCCAATGTGGTGCTATTCCTTATCACTGAAGGGCTTTAAATGGAAAGCTTTGAGTCATTATGGAAGTTCCTTTGTTTCGAACCATGTGGTCGGCTGTAAAAAATCAAGGCTGGCCTCAGAGTTAGGCCTCAGAACTAGGCCTCAGAATTGAAATCAAGTCTTTCCATGTTCAACACAGGACTGTGGCCCAAGACATCATTTCAGAAGCCTTTCAAGCTGAAGTTTGCGGCCACTGTGACACCAGTGGGTCTGATTGGCTGCAATAGGTCTAACCCTCATGCCCAGCTACTGGCCGCAGATCCCAGTGGAGCTTTCATAATCCTCTTTTCAGCTCTGGCAGCACTCGTTGTGGACACTAGAAATGAGGATGTTTACACAGATATGATCAGAATGAATGTCAAGTATTAATTAATATTAAAGGTTAGTAACTGTGAGTGAAATAGGATAGGTGTGTTCCAGCTAATTCCCTGGCCTGTGCAACAAGCCTTTTGCATCACACAGTATGAGGAAGAGGCTTCAAACTTCAGAAACCTTATGGTTACCGAAAGAAGGGGGTTTATGTGAGTTCATACAGTCTACCCCCTCTCATTGGCTCTAAGTAAAAAAAAAATCAGCAAAAAATCGCTCACTGTCTGACTGCTAGAGACCCGAGAAGGCTGCTTACCACCCAACGAGGCGTTACACTCCTTGTAATATTTGCAGGTTGCAACGGTCCGTGTTGCCCTGCAGTGCCATCTAGTCACAGGCAGGCATGGACCGACAGCAACTTTGAAACTGATTTTAGTTATCAATTAATTGTTTTGAACATTAATTTTTGACTGATTTGTGAACACTGTTTGTCTTTGCACTGACAAACTCTTAATGCTGTTTTCATTTCTGCTTTTCTCTGATTTAAACATTGCACGACCTGGGAGGAGACGAGTGCAGGCAGAAATCTAATTATGCATTTTGAGCAAATGCCATTATTAAATGTCAACCTTTTAAAGATATAAACAACATTTACTGTTATTAGTTAACTCAAAGTTGGTTGTGCTTTCCTCAGACATGGAATGTTGGAAGCCAAAATGATCTCAGACGGGGATCCTTCTGTGTTCACCATCTAATCTGCCTTTTGAGGAACCTTACATTCAGATTGTATTCAAAACTATTGAATAAATCTATGTCCAAAAGAGTGTAGTGTATACAACATTCCTATCTTTCTTAACACATGTAACTATAGACTCCACCAAACCTGGAAATGGCTTTATATTTCAAGATTTGAAATTAAATGGTGAATATCTGCTGCGAAGGTTCAAAAAATGATCTCCTTCAGAAACCTCAAATTGTCACTCTGATGCTTTGGTTTCAGTTGGCTGGTAAATATGGTGGTGATTCGGAGCGCCGGATAGCTCATTTGCTTGACCAGATGCGCCTCACAGAGAAGCTCCAGTTGCAACTGGTCCAGGTCTGAGTCCTGGCCTGGGGTTCTCTGTTGGAGGTTTTACTCCCCTCCGCCTGCTCAGTCCATCTTGGCCGATCCAAGCTCTCTCTTTTTAATAAGTTTATCTTGCTTCCATCTGGCCTCGGGTACACTCTGCCTAAAAGCAGAACAAACTGACACAAATGTGCTTGTTACTGCTGCAATTGGCTCTTTAAATGTTTGTGATGTGGGCAATCATAACGTGCGACATTAATGTTTTTGGTCTCTGTGGCTGTCCAACTGATTGCCCCTCAGGGAAAGACTCCAATGAACCTAGAATCTCGTCCAGTTCCATCAAATTATGCTCTGTCTTGGCTGATTTACCTGCCTTGTGGGTGAGTTTCTTAAAAGTGCTGACATCTCTGGTACCGAGGCTGCTCCCTCAACAGACCACCGCACTGCAGACTATTCATCACATCTCAGAGCAACGTTGACGATATCTGTGAATATCTATCAATCATTTATTTTGTAAAGTGTGCAGGAACCCAAATGAAAATCTGCCGTCTGAGTAACGTCCGATAATGTCAACAGTTATACATCCTCCCACCATCACATAAATCACTCACGTAAATGCCGTCCACTGACCTTCTCTGATCCTCACCGAACAAATATCTCAAAACAAAGTCTGTGTTTCTATTTGTCTAATTTCCTGTGTTTCCTGTCCGTGAATACTTCATCTGGGAGGGGTTTCTTTCCATTACTATCATCCATCATTTTCACCATGAAAGCCTTGTTCACACACTTTACACTGAGATGCATCTGCCACTAGAATCATCTGAGCTCAGAGACTATTGTCTCCTCTGCATGTAAGACATCTATGGGCTGTCTTCATGGCTGTGAAGCAGAATGAAGCAGGTTGTTGAGCAGCCAGAACATGAGTGGCTTGATCCCCAGCCCTGTCATACACTCAGCTGTCCTTGGACAGGACAATGAATCCCATATTGCCCCCAGTATGGCTATAGAACACTGTGATTATGAATGGATGACAGCGAAATACAGTGGAAAGCACATTGAAAGCTTTCTTTCCGTGACATGGACAACTACAGTAGTAGAATTGGACTGTTTGCTCAATGATTCCAGGCAAATTCCAGGCAAAAAGTCAGCCCACAGACATGTCTGGATGCATACTTCCTCACAAACAGAAATCCTAACCTCTCATTAGTGGATGTTATTTCCTGAGAGCTGCCACACTTGGGTAGCACCTCTGCTCATTTAATTGGCACACAGCAGCTGAGCTGTGATTGATTTCCTGTGGGTGATGACTGAAAGTAAATCGTTTGCTAAAATGGAAATGATGATTTGTCCATTTCTTACTAAATATGGAGCCAAGTGTTGGTCCTCATTAATGGTGACAGGTCAGTGTAATGAGAGCAGAGGCCGTTTTCCTGGTATTCTTGTTCAGAGGTAACGACGCCATCTTTCATATGGGCATTTAGCCGCCAGTGCAGCTATAAACAACTTCCACTGACACAGAAATCTTGGTTGAAGTCATCCAGGGAACATCTTCAGTGACACGTAGTGTGCATAGCTCATTTACCAGTTCTGGATAGGAAGCTTCTTATGCCACTCATTCTTATTTGATTCTTTAAAGGAGCTTTAGGCAGGATTGAGGCAGGATTTATGAAAAAAATTCGTATACGTTTTAAGTTTTCTAGTAATAATGTCAGATGAAGCGTTCCAAACCCAAAAGAATGAGCCCTCTAGTGTATCTCTCTGTTGCCTTGAACAGGCTGTGTGCTCCAAAATGTGCTGCAATTCGGGCCCAAATTTCCCGCGCTGGGCTGTGGATGTGACGTCACATGACGCTGCATGCACGTTCTCCCCGTCCTCCCGTGCCGGCTTTGCTGTTGGCTGCAGTACCCCCAACGGCCGTCGTGGCGAAGGGTGGCGCTAGAGTCTCATTTCTTAAAAGGAGCCTCATGCTCCTTTAAGTGTGAAAAATTGAATTTCATTCCATCCATAATCTTTTTAAAGTTGCAGTTAGTAAGTCTATTTTTGTCATATTTGCTGAAATGACCAGTACTTTTGGATAATATCACAAACTAGGTAATTTGAGAGACAGCTCACTCATTTGGCATCACCTGAAGCTCACAATGTAGTTTACAAGTTTCCACTGCTCCCGCTTCAGCTCCTCTAATCCCAGCCAGGGGTTGTGTTTGCCCAGCGTCAATCACAGAGTCGTGCACATGCTCTGTGAATGGCGAATGGGGAAGTGAGGAGGCTGAGGCAGAAATCAAGTTAGCCCTTGTATGGGCATTTATTACAAACACAGTAATACAGACCACTGACAACAACCCTTCACTACCCCGGTTGAGCTCTTATATACCCCCCACATGGATTGGACAAGACCACATAGCAGCGTAGGGATCCAGTTTACACACACACATAACACCCATCACTTGGCCAAGAGTATTTACATAATATATCACATCATCCCCTTACTATAATTATACTATATATTGGCCGAAATCCGATCTCTGTGTGGCTCCATCAACACAAATTGCAGACAATTATCCAGCCAAACACCCCCTTCTTGCTTCCCACACTTGGTACGATCCAGGAAATATGGTTTTTTTTTCTCATTGAATTTACAAAAAAACAAGGCACATTGTACATTCCAAAAAAACATATTCATCAAAGAGCCCTGAGCGACCAATGAGTAAAACAAAACAAAGAAGATACATAGCAAAAAGAAAAAAAGGAATAAACAAACAAACAAACCAAAAGAAAGAAAAAACGCAAGTGATCAGTCAGGAATTAGGGTACAAAGATACTTCTGAAGATGCTGGGCTTTTTGAATCGTGCAAGATTTTAAATATTTTTTGTACTGAATTATTTCGTTTAAATATGCAATAAAGATTGGATTAATTTTCAAAAAAGCGACATTTATGAATAAAAAATTTAGCCAATATAATTAAATTATTCATCCCAAAATCTATTTTTTTGTCCTCCACTTGTAAACCAACTTTAAAGGAGCCGTCTGTAAGAAATGTCCAAAACTGGTACTGCAGTCACTTTCAAAATATTGTTGAGCGTGTACCCTCCCCCTCCTCCCCCCGACCAGAGGTTGCCAGGTAGGCTGCAGAATGCAGCAGGAACGTAGGCTGCCATGGCTGCCATAATTAGAGCCGAGCTGGCAACCCGGATGCCGAAACAATACTGACTTGGTGATTGGGAGATAGGTGGAGGGTGGAGCTTCAGAAACAATACTGACTTGGTGATTGGGAGATAGGTGGAGGGTGGAGCTTCAGAAACAATACTGACTTGGTGATTGGGAGATAGGTGGAGGGAGGAGCTTCAGAAACAATACTGACTTGGTGATTGGGAGATAGGTGGAGGGTGGAGCTTCAGAAACAATACTGACTTGGTGATTGGGAGATAGGTGGAGGGTGGAGCTTCAGAAACAATACTGACTTGGTGATTGGGAGATAGGTGGAGGGTGGAGCTTCAGAAACAATACTGACTTGGTGATTGGGAGATAGGTGGAGGGTGGAGCTTCAGAAACAATACTGACTTGGTGATTGGGAGATAGGTGGAGGGTGGAGCTTCAGAAACAATACTGACTTGGTGATTGGGAGATACGTGGAGGGTGGAGCTTCAGGCCAAAACAAAAAATGACAACATAAACATCAGTTGAGGGCTGCAACTCCTCTTTTTAAACTGGAATATTCTGGCTTGAGTGCTGTTGTCAGTGACATAAGTATTTGAAATGAACATGATTTTTAAATGTCTGTTGACATATCGGGGTCATTTTATGATTCGTTTTATTATTGCTCTTACATACAGCTCCTTTAATGCTTTCAAATGTAAGAATAGGAATGGTTTGATCATTATAAGTTATCCAGTATTGGAAAGCTTCCCAAAAGATCCTGGTTAAGCTACAAGAGAAAAAAAGATGCTCTAAGGCAGCCTTTCTCAACCTTTTTTCAGTCATGACACCTTTCAAAAGTGAATAAAATATCATGACACCCCAGAGTAAAATATAATTAAAAACCACACTGCATCGCTGTAAATGCAAATAACGCGCACGTATGGTGCGCGTCGCCGCATAGCCTACGGCGTAGGCTCTGCGTCGATTTAACGCGGAACCATAATTCAGGCTTCACTTTGAACGGCCGGTTCACACCGATGTCCAGCGGTTGGAGTTCCTTCGTCAGACCTCCCGGAATAACAGCAAGCACAGCGTTCATATTTTTCCCTTCTTTCTTTACATTGTCTGTGAGATGGGCATGCATAAAGTCACAGATCAGCAGCGATGGTGATGTGTGAAAAAAACCACCGGGTCGCGGCACATAGACCTGCCTCAGCCACTTTATCATCATCCCTCCATCCATCCAGCCCTTTTAATTTGCCTTTATAATGACTCCGACTGGAAAAGTCTCTTTAGGCAAATTAGGCAAATATTTAGGCAATCTTTTAAAAATCACTATAGGCGGCAGTTTCTGTCCATCAGCGTGGCAGCCAAACACAACAGTGAACGATGACTTCTCATACCCCGTTGTGCGGGTCGCCACCATGCTGGTCCCCGTCCTCTCCACCGCGTGATTCACAGGGATGTTGAAAGTCAGCTGGTCTCTAATGATGATGGTCTCTAACAAGTCTGCAAATCACGGGTGATTCACGCGCCCCCTTCCCCCTTTAACTTCTCATGGTGGCCTCAATTACATCCGCCTTACAATAATACAATGGGCGCATTGCGTCATTGGGTGCGCGGCACATTTAAAAAAAAAAATAAGACGTTAATATGCGCCTAATGGTCGTCAAAATACGGTATCTTATTTATTTATTTATTCATTCATAGGCAAAAATAATGTATTTATGTATGCATTAATATATTTATATATGAAATGTCAGAATAGGTAATTTTTTGACGACACCCCTAAAGCAGTCAGAGGACACCCCAGGGTGCCGCGACACCCCTGTTGAGAAAGGCTGGTCTAGGGTTTCGATGTCTGTGTTACAAAAAGTACAGGAAATATAAATAAGTCTCACCAGCCACACAACAATCTTTTGTCACAGAACACAGGTAAGTAATGTACTCCACCTTGCAAACATGTTAGCAGCGCTCAGAGTTCCACCAAACAACTGACAGCCAGCCTGCCTGTTTGTGGTTCTGTCCCCCCTGCTGATTCATGTACCAGGCTTTCTGTAGGGCTGACGTCCATAGCTGCCAAGAACTGCATGCCAAAGAATCCTCCTAAGTGACAAAATCACAAACATTAATACACATAACAGGACATTTAACAATGTGACATGGAGGGATGGGATTCTGCTCTCCGTGTAAACATTCACACCACTGCTTGAGGAAAACTAGATGTGAAGTGGTTGGAAGATGTTAATTAAAACGGGAGACAAAGACCACAGGCAAAGTTTCAGATTTCTTCTTTAGCAGTTACACATGTCTGCAAAGTGAGAAGGGTTAGAAGAAGACCAATGTAGAAAAGAAAGCTGCAGGACTTGGAGGGTTTTCAGATGGATGTAGAATCAGCAGTTATTTCTTCTTGGCAACGTAATCATTTCATTGTTGCTTGTCTATGGTTTAGTTTTTGGCATGTATGAGTAGACTAAATGTTTACCATAAGGAGTACAGTAATGCCTGCACATTGTGAAAGAGGAAGATTGTGTTCTAAGCTAAGGAGGTTAGTTTTATTACAGAGGAGCTCAGCTGGTTGCACTTATTTATTTAAACCTTATTTGTATACATGTGCTGTCTTATATGTTGGTATGGTTTCTTCTGGTAAAGTAATCTGGTTGCAATATCAAAACAAATGTCTCCGCGCAGACGTCCGCGCCACGTAAACACTTGAGGACAACACACTCACTGAGTCTCGGTTAATATTCAAAGTTATGTTATGTAGCAGTCGATCCAGATAACGCTTAGCCATCTACAGTAATCCCTGGTTCTTCACGGGGGTTACGGTCCAAAAAGAACCCGTGAAAAGTGAAATCCGCAAAGTAGCAACCTTTTTTTTGTTACAATTATTATACAAGGCTTCATATGCGGAGATCAGCACTGCCCCACCACGACCCGAGTAACTGGATTTGAACAGGAGAAAATGAAAAAGGATCATGAAAAAAAATACATACAAAAAAATACAACACATAAGTACAGTAGGACAAATAGTGACTCGCGTGTATTTCACTGCTTTTCTGATGCTGCTGCTCCTGACTCGCTCTGTAGCGTCTTTTTCTTCTAAAGCCGCGGTGCAGGTGTGTTTTTTCGAGAGAAGAACATAGTTATGGGTCGTTGTTGTCGCTCTTTTTTCTTCTGGGCAAAAAGATTGTTATAAACCGACATGCCACCATGGATTATATCTGAGACTGTAATGAACGATTCATCAAAGGGTCCTGTTCTTGAGCTGCTGCTGAAGCTCATTGTCCAGCATTGTTGCTAAGCAACCAACGTTATTGACACAGGAAGTGAAGAAGCGGGAGACTGTTTAGCCAATCAGAATGCAGAACACGATGTAGAATGCAAATCCGCGAAGCAGCGAGACGTGAAAGGTGCGTTATAGCCAGGGATTACTGTAAAACTCATTTCCTTCAATTTGTGCCAACACTGATGTATTCTCAGGTGTCTGTTCTCTAACGTCTTACGTTTCCATAGTAACCTAACTTCCTCATGCTCATGGACAACAGCTCAGCTGCACGCACTCTAACAAGGACAGCCCTCAACAGCTGGACCACAGAGACAGTTGGGAGGGTCATGAATATTACATATGTTCAGACTTTCCCGCCAGTAGCTGGATCTGTGGGAAGTTCCCGACAGCAGAGTTAATGATAGATGGCATGATAGAGATGGATAGATGATAGAGCAGATTAACAATTCCGATTAAATTTACCTTACTCATCCAACCTTCAGTCACATATATTGTACTGAATCAACTATTTCCTGTGTGATTCAGGAGGCTGCCTCATCACAAGCCTGCAAAATAGACATTATAAATATTTAACAAAACCTTCACAGATTTGAAGAGGAGGAGAACACAAATTGGAGCCCAACACCTTGCAATCTAATTCATTTTTGTCAGCAGTCCAGAAATAACATATTCACATGGCTGACATTGTTTGTGCACATCTCACACGTATGAGCTTTAATGGTAAGGATCCAGCAAGCAGACAATTAAAAGAGAATATTTTGAGATAATGAAAAAAGGGTCCTCATTACAAGTCAAACTTACATAATCCCCCAGATATGATGCAGAAGGAGGGGGAAAGTTTGTGTGCCTGTGTACTGTATATGTGTCTCACAGCCCTATAGATAAATGTAAAGCAGTGGTAATAGGTCGCACTGGGACAAGTGTGGCTCACATTCATCAAACAGCTGTTCTCATTAAGAATGAAAGACTAGCTGGCAGGTGCTAGGGGACAGGGATCGTCAAGGTCGAGGATCTCTAACCTAGATTGTTATCTACTCGCTTGTTTGAGGAGGTGTGTAAACAAACACTCACACAAGGACAAAATGTATACATATTTATAAATGACCGTCACTAGATGAAGATGCTGACAAACTAAATCAGACTAAACCTTAACAGACTACATCACGCACACACATTTACAGACGCTGTATGGATGGAAGACAGTTACATTCCATCCATCTATCCATTATCTATACTCGCTTTATCCTTTGCAGGGTCACGGGGGTCTGCTGGAGTCTATCCCAGCTAATTACAGCCGAGAGGCCGGAGTTACACCCTGGACAGGTCACCAGTCCATCACAGGACCACATATACAGACAAACAACCAGACACACTAACACTCACACCTACGGGCAATTTAGAATCATCAATTAACCTAGCATGCATGTTTTTGGACTGTGGGAGGAAACCAGAGTACCCGGAGGGAACCCACGCAAGCACGGAGAGAACATGCAAACTCCACACAGAAAGACCCTGCTACAGGTACATTGTTAAAGTAATTTTACATATTTAAAGTTAGTGTGGTGTGCTTGTATCCCATTTAGAAACTCTCAAGGATGTATGTCAAAAACATGTATTCTACACACTTACACCACCTGAGGTCCCGTCAATGCTGCCATGAAAGCAAAGAATACTGCATCCAGTAAACTTCTCTGCTCATCACAATTACTTGGAAAATTTGTCCAGATCTTTGCAGGACCCAGCACTGACTAAGCTGCATGCACTTATGACAAGATGATGACATGATAGTGTTTTCTTAAACGTAGCTTTCTTGTATAAAAGGTACTGTTGGGTTAAGCGGACAAAAAAGAAAAAAAAAAAATTTTGCACTGGCATGGCAGCACCTGTGTCCAACTGAATTTACAGCAGTCTGACCAGCACTGATGCAGCTGGACCCTCCTATGTTGTACAGTAGTATTAGTAGTAGTAGTAGTAGTAGAATACTTTAAGAACACTAAAGGTGTAAATGCTCTGACCATGCGCTGGCAACAACGTCCTTGTCCAACTCTGGGGGTAAACGTGATCCGCGTACCACACTGACCACACTGTTGTCAGTGTGGTACACATGTCATGTACTGTTTCCATGTCCCAGCATGCTGCAAGACCTCCCAGCCTTCACGCTGAACCGAGCAAGGAGAGGATCCTCTTGAAAAGAAAATAACAATAGGCTTGTCTCAAGTGCTGTTTGATTGGTTGAATTCCTGAAGGCTTGCCAGTGGGCAGAGCTAATGACTGTAGAACTCACATCTCTCTGTCATGGTTACTCCTCCATACATACCAGCCTTCAGTCATTTTCCACTCACCTCTCTCCTGCTCCCCCCATCTGCTAGCCACAGCCACCTCGTCAGTCACTCCATTCACCTGCAGCTCTTCAGCAATCAAGCCAGGCTAAAAGCTCCACTCTCCTCCACACTCACTGCCAGATTGTTCTTTGTACTCATGGAATACTTTCCAGTGTTCAACCTTCGGCTGATCTCCCGGTTCCGGCTCTGCTTGCTCCCGAACTACCTGCGTCGTCTCTGCCCTGGTTAAAGCCTCACCCCTTCTGTCTTTGACTACGAATCTGCCTTGCCACTTCCTGGTCTTTGTCAGTCTGCTCACGGGGCTGCTCAGAGTCCCTCACCTCCACTGCTGCAGTGTGTGACTTCGCCTCGGCTCTCCGTTGTTCATCACTGGAACAGTGTCATCACTTCAACATTTGTTAGCGTTTGCTGTGTTTACGTGCTTCTGCTGACAATAAAAGTCATCATCAATCTACCTGGTCCAGTTGGTGCTGCTTTTGGATCCAAAACCTCACCCCTTACACTCTCCTGTGCTGTCCCCTGAAACTGAAAAGCCAAGAGAGTTTGCTTTTTTTTGTAACATTACAAATGATGTCATTCAGTCAATTCAATTTTATTTATATAGTGCCTATTACAGCAGAAGTTGTCTCTAGGTGCTTTCCAGAGACCCAGAACATTTTACCATGTATGTATCTTTTTTTTCTCTCTACGACTGTCTTTATAAGTGAAGATATGAGAAGTGCAGTAAAATACTGAATCAGAAAGGATGGAAAAGACCTTGGAGAAGTTGGAAGCTCAGATTTAAATTTGGTGGAAATTCACTACAGATTTGGCTGTTTGGAGTTGCCATTTAGATGTACCAGAGACCCTCCCCCTGGATGTTATGCTCCCACTAGCCCTCCCTTTTCTCCTCATGACAGCTGTGGAACTAAATCAGAACTTATACCGAGGCCGACTGATAATACGCCATCGCTATCAACAACTATGGCTGAAATAACTGGAACAGAGTTCACAGACTTACCACTCACACAACATGCATGCACACAGCTATAAACACAAACCCCTTAACCCTCGTTCCACCGCCTAATCTGGTCCCCTCCTTTCACTCCTACAGCAAGCAATCTAGGTTAGATGCGCTGCGCCAGGAGGCTGCGGTGTTCACTTAGCCGGCTTGTGTTTGGAACGCCCCTCCACCCTCACCCCCTCTATGCTAGTCTCAAGTTTTTTTTTCGTTATGAAGTTGTCTGAGTATTTTTTTTCACCTTCATACTGTGGTTTTTTTTCCCCATCTTTCCCAGCTAATGAAAGGGCACCGTCTACCATGGCTGCAGCCTCAGGCACCTCTCTACCCACGTCCTATCCATCCATCCATCGTCCGCCGCTTATCCGTTCCCGGGTCGCGGGGGCAGCAGCCTCAACAGGGATGCCCAGACTTCCTTCACCCCAGACACTTCCTCCAGCTCTTCCTCCAGCTCTTCCGAGGAGAGTCCGAGGCGTTCCCAGGCCAGCCGAGATACATAGTCTCTCCAGCGTGTCCTGGGTCTTCCTCGGGGTCTCCTCCCGGTGGGACATGATGCCTGGAACACCTCCCTAGGGAAGAGGGACATGCCTGGAACACCTCCCTAGGGAGGCGTCCAGGAGGATCCGGTACAGATGTCCAAGCCACCTCAGCTGACTCCTCTCAATGTGAAGGAGCAGCGGCTCGACTCCGAGCTCCTCCCGGGTGACCGAACTCCTCACCCTATCTCTAAGGAAGCGTCCAGCCACCCTGCGGAGGAAACTCATCTCGGCCGCTTGTATCCGCGATCTTGTCCTTTCGGTCACTACCCAAAGTTCATGACCACCTAATAATGATATTGGCAGCCAGGATACTTTAACCAGGCATTTATTACACCCTGACCCTCCCACATTAAGTGAAAGGTTTGACTCAATCAATAATATATACTTAATGGAAAAATGTACCTTCTCAATTAACATATACAAATAGATGAATTTACCAAAATGTTATCAAATGGGGTCTCCTACATGAAAAAGAAACAGCCAGGCTTTAGAGCTGCAATGATTGATTGAAAAACCAGTTTGGCATAAATTGCTGACACCTTTGTTTGCTTTTATTTATTTTTTTAGTTTTAACTCTAAATATACTTATGAATACCAAGCTGTTCAGTTATTTTATAAAAACTCCCCTCTCTCTTTCTCTTTCCTCTTACATTGAGTTTTTGATGGGTGCCATTATGACTTGCAAACTAAGGGAATATACTGATTAAATATGACAATGAAAATAACAAAACAGAAAGGAAAAAAAAGAAAACTGGATGATGCCTATTGGTCTTGATCTGTCAACGTCCATGCCTGAAGATGCCTTCAAAGTGGGAAAACTTTAACTTCCCCAACTTTTTTTGGAATGTATTTCAGTAGAAAAGAAAATATTTTAGTCAATTCAAAGGCCACTGCATTTTTTATCTCTAAACTACAACTAATTTACAAGCTTCTCCTCTATGAAGTATTATCAGTGTTTCTCATCATACAGGCTTATTAAATGATTCAAAAGCACCACATTAAATGTTCACCAGGACTAAACAAAGGGAATGAAAAAGCAAGTTTAATGATCTTCAAAGTAGGCTCTTAACACACTCCTATCGGGACACATGTAAATGCACAGACATTCATGCACACATACCTCTGAAAAACGCTGGATCCTGCAGTTCAGCACCAGATGAGACAAAAATCAGAGATGCCGTCTTCTTCAATGAGTGACAACAGGAGTAATAATACAGTATCTGCACATCAGAGTGTCTCTGCACTCGTGGTCTCAGTTTCATTCTGTTTTCAGAGAAGATAGAATATTTATTGTCTCAGTCTCATTTTGCCATTTTGCCTCCCACACCCCAAACCATCAATCATTATTCATCATCCTCCCGTGTCTTTCATGAATCATTCTTCATCATTTAGGATAATTCTTAGTTGTCATGATCCCACACGCTGCCTAAATTATTTTTAGCCGTGTGAACAGCATGAGCCATGTGAGCCGCTGAGTCTCACCAGAACAGCCAAGTGCACTGAATCCGGAATTATGTTAAAATATTTCAACTTGTGCAGTGGATCTCAAAGAGAATACATCATCTCTGCTGGCATCACATGCTAGCTACCAAAACATAAATAACTGGTAGGCTTTTTGAAAAACCCATTTGCAGTTGTTTGACTCTGCAGTGAAATTTTACTGGCTTCAAGTGTAGGCTCCTATAAAAAAACGTTTCTCACATGATATGAGTGAGTGGTAGAAAGCGTTACCATTGTTAGTATGGAGATCTTAAAAAACCTGTAAAAAAAAGCACTTACAGTGCTACGAAGGCAAGGCAAGTTTATTTGTATAGCACAATTCAACACATCCATCCATCCAATTTCTATACCCGCTTTATCCTTTGCAGGGTCACGGGGGTCTGCTGGAGTCTATCCCAGCTCATTTCAGGCAAGAGGCAGGAGTAAACCCTGGACAGGTCACCAGGGCCACATACAGTATACAGACAACCATGCACACTCACAATCACACCTACGAGCAATTTAGAACCACCAATTAACCTACTATGCATGTTTTTGGAGTGTGGGAAGAAGCCGGAGTACCCGGAGGGAACCCACGCAAGCTGTGAGACCACAGTGCTAACCACCAAGCCACCGTGCTGCCCCAATTCAACACAAGGTAAGACACAATTAAACAGTAAATAACAAATAAAATATAAAATGAAAGCTGCAAGCAGCGATGAATGGGCCCTCGCACCCTTGTGCACGTTCAGGCTGCAGTGGAAGCTTGTATGACTTGATGTAGATTCTTCAGGCCTGGACATTTAGCGGATGACACCACCTACGACTCTCTATATCAAACCATGGCAGAAAGTAGGAATTATCAGATATCGACCAATCAGATTAAGGGGCGGGGCTAATTTGCAGCAATTATGTTCAAGGACTCAAAATCGAGTCCGATGACACCACCCACATGTCTTTATATCAAACCATTCAAAAGTTATTGCAGAAAATCGAATCTATCAAATAACGACCTATCAGAAAAAGGGGCGGTGCTAATTCATGCCAATGCAGGTCAAGTACTCAAAACCGAGTCAGATGACACCACCCACGACTCTCTATGTCAAACCATTCAAAAGTTATAGCAGAAAATATGGACTATTAAGTATTGACCAATCAGAAGAAGGGGCGGGGCTAATTCATGCCAATGAAGGTCAAGTAATCAAAACCGAGTCAGATGACACCACCCACAAGTCTCTATGTCAAACTATTCAAAAGTTATGGCAGAAAGTAGGAACTATCAAATATGGACCAATCAGATGAAGGGGGGGGGGGGGGCGCGCTTTTTGGCATCTAGCGTTGCCACGGTAACGCTTTTGACTGAGAAAAGTAATGTGCGTCGTAGAAGGATGGAGCCGCACATTTTGATGTATAACACACCTAGGTGCACGTTACGGTTCGGGCCGTATTAACGGCCGAAGAAGTGGCATAAATTGCGCCAAAATTACGATTAATTCAAAATGGCCGACTTCCTGTTTGGTTTCGGCCATGACGCCAAGAGACTTTTCTTCAAGTTGCGACATGATACAGGTGTGTACCGATTTCCGTGCATGTACGTCAAACCGTATTGTGGGGCTCGAGGTACGGAGTTTTCAAGGGGGCGCTGTTGAGCCATTAGGCCACGCCCATTAATGTAAACCATTAAATATCAAATTTATCGCCAGGCCTGGCTTGCGTGCAAAATTTGGTGACTTTTGGGGCACGTTTAGGGGGGCAAAAAGGCCCTCATTTCGTCGGAAAAATAAAAATAAAAACGATAAAAACAACTAGAACATCCCCTACAGATACAATAGGGCCTTCGCACTGTAAGTGCTCGGGCCCTAATAAGACAAATATTCTTGTTAAGATTTTGAGTTTTTGCAGTGAGAGAGAAATATTCCTGGTAGAGGCGTGCGTAGACCGCACTGTGGAAGGCACAGAATGCACCGGCCTGTTTCCCTCTACTCCGGCATTCCACAGCACAATAAGTAGCTCACAATCATGCATGGTACCACAGTATGTATGAAGTAAGAATACTGTAAAGCAGTGGTTCTCAACTCCGGTCCTCGGGACCCCCTGCCCTGCATGTCTTAGATGTTTCCCTGCATCAACACACCTGATTCTAATTAACAGTCGTCACCAGCTTGTCATCAAAGTCTGGACAGTTCTGTTGATGACACAGCTCCTTGTATCACGGTGTGCTGAAGCAGGGAAACATCTAAGACATGCAAGGCAGGGGGTCCCGAGGACCGGAGTTGAGAACCACTGCTGTAAAGTACAGTGGGGAAAAAAAAAGTAATTAGTCAGACACCAGTTGTGCAAGTTATCCCTGTTAAAAACATAAGAGACGCCTGTAATTTTCATCACAGGTATATCTCAATCGTGAGAGACAAAATGAAAAAAAAAAATATACAGAAAATCACATTGTCTGATTTTTAAAGAATGTACTTGCAAATTATAGTGGAAAATAAGTATTTAGTCAATAACAAAAGTTCATCTCAATACTTTGTTATAAACCCTTTGTTGGCAATGACTGAGGTCAAACATTTTCTGTAAGTCATCACAAGGTTTTCCCTCACTGTTGCTGGTATTTTGGTCCGTTACTCCAATGCAGATCTCCTCTAGAGCAGTGATTGGTCCGTTCCTCCAATGCAGATCTCCTCTAGAGCAGTGATTGGTCCGTTCCTCCATGTAGATCTCCTCTAGAGCAGTGATTGGTCCGTTCCTCCATGATCTCCTCTAGAGCAGTGATGTTTTGGGGCTGTCGCTGTGGAGCACGGACTTTCAACTCCCTTCAAAGATTTTCTATGGGGTTGAGTTCTGGAGACTGGCTAGGCCACTCCAGGACCTTGAAATGTTTCTTACGAAGCCACTCCTTCGTTGCCCGGACGATGTGTTTGGATCATTGTCCTGCTGAAAGGCCCAGTCACATTTCATCTTCAATGTCCTGCTGATGGAAGGAGGTTTTCACTCAAAATCTCACCATACATGGCCCCATTCATTCTTTCCCTGATACGGATCAGCTGTTCAGGTCCCTTTGCAGAAAAACATCCCCAACATCTGGCCCTGCAGGATCTGAGTCCCTGGTGGTGTAGTGAGTTACTGATGGTTCCTTTGTTACTCTGGTCCCAGCTCTCTGCAGGTCCTTCACTAGGTCCCCGTGTGGTTCTGGGATCTTTACTCACCGTTCTTGTGATCCTTTTTACCCCACAGGGTGAGATCTTGGAGCCCCAGATGGAGGGAGATTATCAGTGTCTTGTATGTCTTCCATTTTCTAATAATTGCTCCCACAGTTGATTTCTTCACACCGAGCTGCTGACCTATTGCAGATTCAGTCTTCCCAGCCTGGTGCAGGTTTACAATTTTGTTTCTAATGTCCTTTGACAGCTCTTTGGTTTTGGCCATAGTGGAGTTTGGAGTGAGACTGTTTGAGGTTGTGGGACAGGTGTCCTTTATACTGATAACCAGTGAAAACAGGTGCCATTAATGCAGGTAACGAGTGGAGGACAGAGGAGTCTCTTAAAGAAGAAACAGGTCTGTGAAGACCAAATACTTATTTTACCAAGGAATTTACCAATTAATTCAGTAAAAATCCTACATTGTGATTTCCTGGATTCTTTCTCCCCATTCTGTCTCTCATAGTTGAAGTGTATCTATGATGAAAATTTCAGGCTTCTCTCATCTTTTTAAGTGGGAGACCTTGCACAATTGATGGCCGATTGTAGATAAAAAACACCAATCAAAGCTCAGTCCTTTTTTTAGAAAAAAAAATGTGTTTCTTTTCACATCCATCCCTGTTCACCAATTTGAAGATACAGAGGGTAAGCAAAGAGGAACAAACCCCTTGTGTCCTACAGCTTCTTAAAATGTCTGGGTTCAGAAGTTCTGCCTGTGACACACCAGTGGGATCCTTGATGGTTAATTTTCAAGACGTTTATCTCATCTGGTTTTACATGCCAAAGGCCTGAGAAACAGAATTCTCATGTAAAATGAGACTACACTTCATTGTTATTCACAGTTAAGACGAAAAGTCAAACTTTTCTTTTGCAAATACCAGAGGAAGCATTTCTGGGGCATTTTCCATTCATTTTTCCTATCTAACATTAGTCAGAAAAAAAAGTCCAATTAATAATGCTCAATAACACTTTTTCCACCAGAAATATGACAGCTACTCATCACATCATCATCAGCAGTTTATATCAAACGAAAGTGCTCTCAGCTCAGGATGTCTGCTTTGACATGTCTAAAGCATAATGTGTCTGCTTTATGGACTGAAGCACCTGAACGTTATTTATTCCACAATTACCTTACTTTGCGCATCTAAGAGGTTGTCTGTCGCTGATTCCTCCACCACTCAACACAAATACTAATATTAAATCCAGATCTGGTTCCTGAGCTTCCTCTCCTATCAGCCACCACTTAAACTCAGATGAGACCACTCGTACCACTGAAAAAGGAGCCCGTACTCTTTTATTACAAATAAATTAAGCCTATTTTTGTACATGAAAAGTTAATTCAAACTATTAATAAACACTGCACATGCATATTTATCTTGATCAGCTGGTTTGAACAGTGTTTAAATTTAGCTCATAGTTTCTGCCTAATGTTAAACGCTTCTCCCTGATGCGTCATTGAGCCTTCTGTCTTGAGTGAGTTCAAGGACGCAAGTCTTGATTTGTGAACATCGATGCATAACTTCAGTTGTGTCTACAAGACTTCCACTTCAGCAGGACATACGCTGCGACTCCACAGGTGTGAAGGAGTGCAGCAGACAACAGGACAAGTAAGGGGGCGAATATACTTGCTGTTCAGGACGCGTACGCATCATGGCCGACACGCGTTGTTAGACCCTGGCCTAGGGGAGCCAAGGGTACAACAAAAAGCAGGGGAGACGCAGTACTCAAAATACTATAAATTTATTAAATAAGCAAAGGTAAATAATCAAACGAACAAATGAGTGAGCAAACAAACAGATGAGGTGTGGAAGTCAGTAATCAGTAGTGTAGTGTGTGTATGCATGAGTGGAATGTATGTGGGTGCATGTTGGATGTATTAACAGAAATGATGAAAAAGGTGTATAGTGGGAGAGGGGTAGAGGAGAACTGAATACAACAGAACTCCCCAGGGACTGGAGAGACAGGCTTTTATACTGGGTGTCGGCCACCCGGGCCCAGGTGCCGACACTTGGCTGATTAATGCTGGCCATGATTGCTCTGCTCCCCAGTCCACTGAAAAACAAGGAAAAAAGGATTAGGACTGAAAAGCAAAGAGAATCTAAATAACCAATATATAATATATAAAATGCTACACCAGACCAATCAAATAACATACCACCATATACTATGACACAATACAATAATATGATATAACCCCATATCATATCATATCATATCCTACCAGGGAACCGTCACACCCCCCCCCCCATAAAGACGGGGTCCCAACGGGATCACCGGAAACCTATTTACAAAAAAAAAACAAAAACAATCCTATCTGGTGTACTGAACCTCTACTCCAAAGGCCACCAACCACCTGTCACAGACCTCCACCCCAGCAACCGGATCCAATGAAGCATTTTTAAGGGGTGAAAGACAGAGGCAAATGGAGGACCACTGGAGATGAATAAGACTAGGACTTCAGTGGTAGGTAAAGAGGGTCGTCACACCCCCCCCCATAAGACGAGGGTCCCAGGACCTCCGTCCCCAAACAACAACAACACCTGCCTATAAGAAGAGAAAAAAAAAACAAACCACATGCAGGCAATATTAAAACTGGAGCCCGCGACAATGCATCTGCTACCACATTAAGACGGCCTTTAATGTGTCGGATGTCCAGGTCGTAAGACTTCAGGGGACCACACAACCAACGTCCGGGACTCAACCAACGTCCGGGACTCAACCAACGTCCGGGACTCAACCAACGTCCGGGACTCAACCAACGTCCGGGACTCAACCAACGTCCGGGACTCAACCAACGTGCGGCGCCCACCACAGTGCGGCGCCCACCCAAAGTGCGACGCCCACCCAAAGTGCGACGCCCACCCAAAGTGCGACGCCCACCCAAAGTCCGAGTACATGCACCAGCGTGTACGCTGAAGTAAACATCGCTTAGTTTGTACTCACCGGACTGATGAATGGACAAAAGGAACCCCCGGAATGATTCCCAAATGACGTCACCGCACGTTCATTCACAAAACCACGGTGTTGATGAGCCATTAATTAAGGCAAACGAGCCATCAATCAACCGCAGCAGAGAACAATAAGTAGAACAAAAGGCAGAAGGGCGAGTCACTTGACTCTCCAAACTTACAGCCAAACTACTCCAAATTCGACGAGCCCCCCTTTTGTTGTACCCTTGGCTCCCCTAGGCCAGGGTCTAACACGCGTGTTCATTTGACCCGTCGACAGGTACGTTCTCCAAAAGACACTGAACGCGTACGCGTCCTGCAGTTCTGGCTCTGCCCGCGAGTGGCGCTGGTCCCGGTCAGATACCAGCTGCCCACAAGAGACCAGATGTGGAGGTCGGAAACTTGCGGACTGTTTTGAAGAGAGGCTAAGCAGCTCATCCTCACATTTATGATGTGACATCGCCGCTGCACAGGGACAAACATGCGTGTCAAAACAGCGGGCAGCAGATCATGAATTATTGCCTCCTGATACAATCAAACTCAAGATAAACAAGCAGATACACTATCTTTTTTTCAGCCATAACTCAGCCACAAGGCATCATCTCTTGTGGTATTAGATATCTAAAATTATGTTTTTTAGATCCATGATGAAAGAGAACATGATGGCATGTAACTGACAGTTGTGTTCCTGTGACATAAAGAAAAGTTGAAAAGAACCTCCAATTGCTTTTTTTCTTCTTTCCTCTGCTGTGCAGACTCAAACATACCCTGATCTTTTATGACATGAATCTATGTGAAAGCAATTAAGCAATATTACAATTATGGAAATTACTTATTTTTATAAAGGATGGAAAATGAATATTGACTTTAGGCCATTATGAGGTCATGCAACGTACTGTATGTACCTTATATTATTTGAAAATACTGATGAAACACCAAGATTTCCAAGAAAAGTGTGTCTTGTTTGAAGTTTGATCATTATATTGTGGAGTTCCTGCTTATGACTTGGATTAAACTGCCATATGCAATATGATTTAGTCATTCATCAAAGCTGTTGGGATGTCCTTTCATTCCTTATCAGTTTGTGTTACTTAATTTGTTCCTTTATCAGTGCAAGATCATAAGGGTCAATCCAGGTGCTTGATGGATGAGATGAGGTCATCACATCAACTCCCCTTTACACACTTTAATTAGAGCAGGATTCAGTAGATGTCTTTTATTTCTTGAAATAAATGTAAAAATATTTTGTGGAAGTGAACACAAGTTCATGTAAGCTCTCCTTACTCCGCTAGCTTCATATTTACATTGAATCTAACTTCGATTTACAGGCAGTTGAGCTGTGAATTATCTGAACCTGTCCTTGTTTGTCACTGCAAGCATGTTCAGTTTGGCCAATCACCTGTGGTTTAAACTCAAAATGTTGCAGGTCAGACAGCACAGTGTTCGAGTACACCTAACTTAGACACGGGCTACCTGACAGCTGGCCCATCACGCTTTTGTTCTCTCTGCTCGAACAAAGCTAGACACAGGCAAACTCAGGGACTTGAGCCTGTTAATGGCAGACTAAATAAACACAAGTTAACCCACCAGAATTTCATTAAAAAGTAGTGAAGCGGGGGCACGGTGGCGCAGCTGGTAGTGCAGCGGTCTCACAGCAAGAAGGTCCTGGGTTCGATTCCCGCCGGGGGACGCTGTGGGCGCTGCAGTGCGTGTTAGTTCTCCCATGACTTCAGCACCCACACCCTGGGTGGGGTTGGCGAAAGGATCTTTCTGTGTGGAGTTTGTATGTTCTCCCCGTGTTCCCCTCGGTAGCTAGTGTGAGCTACCCTCACAAAAACATGCACACAGTCCTGGGCTATACATGCCCCCTCTGGCCAACCGGGGCGCCAGATGGGGTGGGGAGGATCCGGCCGGAATAACGTGATCCTTCCACGCGCTACGTTCGGCCGGAGAAACCCCACCCTGTCTGGTGAAAAGATGCGGCCTGCTCACTCCTCAGGTCAAGGAGGAGACCTGAGCTCAGTGCAGGGCCCTCCCGGGGTTGGTAGAGGATGGCAATGCCCAGGACTGTCAGTAGGTAGGAGCACGGGGTGGTAAAAATGGGAAAAAAACCAGGATAAAAAAATATTTAAAAAAAAAAAAAAAGTAGTGAAGCTTTAACTCCCATTGACATGGTAGTGTGATCAAATTTAAAAGACTGGTTCTGGACGGTGTAGGCCATATGGAAACACCCAGTAGTTGTACATTTTCACCACTGTTCAAAGGTTTTGGAAAACCCAAATTTTTCCAATTATTGAAATGTATGCATTTTCTCATTGTACTGAATGTAAGCATAGAGCATACTCACTCACTCACTCATCTTCTCCCGCTTTATCCGTTACCGGGTCGCGGGGGCAGCAGCCTCAGCAGGGATGCCCAGACTTCCCTCACCCCAGACACTTCCTCCAGCTCTTCCGGGGGGAGTCCGAGGCGTTCCCAGGCCAGCCGAGAGACATAGTCTCTCCAGCGTGTCCTGGGTCTTCCCCGGGGTCTCCTCCCGGTGGGACATGCCTGGAACACCTCCCTAGGGAGGCGTCCAGGAGGCATCCGGTACAGATGCCCAAGCCACCTCAGCTGACTCCTCTCAATGTGGAGGAGTAGCGGCTCGACTCCGAGCTCCTCCCGGGTGACCGAACTCCTCACCCTATCTCTAAGGGAGCGTCCAGCCACCCTGCGGAGGAAACTCATCTCGGCCGCTTGTATCCGCGATCTTGTCCTTTCGGTCACTACCCAAAGTTCATGACCATAGGTGAGGGTAGGGGCGTAGATTGACCGGTAAATCGAGAGCTTCGCCTTTCGACTCAGCTCCCTCTTTACCACGACGGTCCAGTACATCGACCGCATTACTGCGGACGCTGCACCGATCCGCCTGTCAATCTCACGCTCCATTGTTCCCTCACTCGTGAACAAGATCCCGAGATACTTGAACTCCTCCACCTGAGGCAGGACTTCTCCACCCACCCGGAGAAGGCATGCCACCCTTTTCCGGTCGAGAACCATGGCCTCGGTCTTGGAGGTGCTGATTCTCATCCCTGCCGCGTCGCACTCGGCCGCAAACCGCCCCAGCACATGCTGGAGGTCCCGGTCTGATGAAGCCAACAGGACAACATCATCTGCAAAAAGCAGAGATGAAATCCTGAGGTTCCCAAACCGGATCCCCTCCGGCCCCTGGCTGCGCCTAGAAATCCTGTCCATAAAAATTATGAACAGGACCGGTGACAAAGGGCAGCCCTGCCGGAGTCCAACATGCACCGGGAACAAGTCTGACTTACTGCCGGCAATGCAAACCAGACTCCTGCTTCGATCATACAGAGACCGGACAGCCCTTAGTAGAGGGCCCCGGACTCCATACTCACTCAGCACCCCCCACAGAATGGCACGAGGGACACGGTCAAATGCCTTCTCCAGATCCACAAAGCACATGTAGACTGGTTGGGCAAATTCCCATGAACCCTCGAGCACCCTAAGGAGGGTATAGAGCTGGTCCAGTGTTCCACGACCGGGACGAAAACCGCATTGTTCCTCCTGAATCCGAGGTTCGACTATCGGCCGTAATCTCCTCTCCAGTACCCTGGCGTAGACTTTCCCCGGGGAGGCTGAGAAGTGTGATCCCCCTATAGTTGGAACACACTCTCCGGTCCCCCTTTTTAAACAGAGGGACCACCACCCCGGTTTGCCACCCCAGCGGTACTGTCCCCTTCCTCCATGCAATGTCGCAGAGGCGTGTCAGCCAAGACAGCCCTACGACATCCAGAGACTTGAGGTACTCAGGGCGAATCTCATCCACCCCCGGTGCCCGGCCACCGAGGAGCTTACGAACCACCTCGGTGACCTCGGCTTGGGTGATGGATGAGCACGCCTCCGAGCCACAACCCTCTGCTTCCTCAGTGGAAGGCATGTCAGTCGGGTTAAGGAGATCCTCAAAGTATTCCTTCCACCGTCCGACAATGTCCCCAGTCGAGGTCAACAGCTCCCCACCAGCACCATAAATGGTGCCGGCAGAGTACTGCTTCCCCCTTCTGAGGCGCTGAACGGTCCTCCAGAATTTCCTCGAGGCCGACCGAAAGTCCTCCTCCATGGCCTCCCCGAACTCCTCCCAGACCCGAGTTTTTGCCTCCAAGACTGCCCGAGCCGCGGCCCGCTTGGCCTGCCGGTACCTATCTACTGCGTCAGGAGTCCCACCGGCCAACATAGCCCGGTAGGACTCCTTCTTCAGTCTGACGGCATCCTGTACTTCCGGTGTCCACCACCGGGTTCTAGGATTGCCGCCACGACAGGCACCGGAGACCTTGCGTCCACAGCTTCGAGCCGCCGCCTTGACAATGGAGGCAGAGAACATGGTCCACTCGGACTCGATGTCCCCCGCCTCCCCCGGGATCCGAGAGAAGCTCTCCCGGAGGTGGGAGTTGAAGATGTCCCTGACAGAGGGCTCAGCCAGGCGTTCCCAACAGACCCTCACAATCCGTTTGGGTCTGCCCGGTCTGTCCAACCTCCTCCTCCGCCAGCACATCCAACTCACCACCAGGTGGTGATCAGTTGACAGCTCAGCCCCTCTCTTCACCCGAGTGTCCAAGACATGCGGCCGAAGGTCAGATGAAACGACAACAAAGTCGATCATTGACCTATATGCATAGAGCATAAACTGGCAAAATGACTTTAAAAAAGAAGATAAGAAATCATTAAATCAAATTTTAAACCAATATATAATCTAAACTTTTGACGGAGATACCAGCTGATCAAACTCATCCTTAAACATTCCTTTTACGATTGAAATCGAATATTCTTCAGAAAGTTCCTCCCAACTCTGTTTGACAATTTTAGGTTTATTTTCTTCTGTTCAGTTCCTCTCAAACACCCGAATGGGGTTTAAGTATATGGAGACTGAAAAGAAAACATGTTTTTGATTTCACTCTCCTGTTCCTTTTTTCCTAAGGTGGATCTGGCATAGCTCAGACTTTTGGGTGTTTTGGGTCATTATCTTTCTGCAGGATTAACCCCTGACAAACTAGGCACATACAAGAAGAACTAACCCGAGCCCTAACCCATTCCCGATGGTACCAACCCTAACCCATACCACAGGGTACTAACTGTAATGATAAGTGCTAACAAAGATACTACCCATAGATGCCAGTATAGCCTCGGCAGACCACTTGAAGAGTGTATGTTAATACACAGGTCAAAGTAGAAGGAGGGTAGTGAACGGCGCATAGGAGATTAGGTGTTGACTGAATAAACAGCATGAAGTTCAACTTTGACGTTATATTCTTAAAATAATAAGAACATTACAAGGTACCAGGAGTTGAGTCAATGAAAGAAGTGACACAGCAATGGATGCCATAAAACTGGCAGTTCCGTTGAAATTGACTGGAAATGTGGAAACATCTTGGAGAGCTTTCCAACAGGAATTCCTGCTGTGGGAGTGGATCGACGGGCACATGAGAGAAAAATAGCCATGCTGGCACAAAGCAATAGAAGTCTTCAACCCGTTTGTGTTTGCTCAACCAGATGACAAAGATAAGTTTGACTAGGTCTTAAACAAAAATGTAACTGTCAGAGTAAAATGAAGCATATGAGAGGTACTTTTTTCCCTTCACGCCTACAGCAACACGGTGAGTCTTTTGATAATGTTCTCACCGACCTCAAGATTAAAGCTCAGTCCTGTAACTTTGACAATCTCAGAGACTCAATGATAAGAGATCAGATAGTGTTTGGAACTAATGAGAAAAAGCTCAGAGAGAAACTACTGAGAGAAACACAACTCACATTGGACAGTGCTATAAAAATATGTCAGGCAAGTGAGCTAACACAACAACATGTAATGACATTCAAACAACCTGCTCACGGAGCAGCGCACCAAGAAGCAGATGCAGTGCATGCTTTGTCACTGAAAGGAAAGCCACGCTGCAAATTTAAAAACAATCACAAGAATAGCAAGAGATGCGGTGAGAAATACATTATACTAGAATGTGACTCTCTAAGAAGAAAGGGCATGGTGTACATAGAGTGCAGGCTGACGATGATGACAGTGATGATTTGAGTGAAACCTTTTTCATCAAAATGGTGTGTGACGTGTTGCGCAATACAAATGATGGCAAGCCGATTTGTTGTTGGTAGTGGGTTTATTATGTCCCTGCTCCCACACTCATGCTCAGCAGTGCAAAACAACAAAAAATGAAGAAACAAAACACTATTTACAGATATTTACAGGACAGTATCCACCTTCAGGGTAATAGTCCATTTGTCCATTTGGTGGGAAGGTGGCTCAGTTGGTAGAGCGTTCGCCCATGAACCTGAAGGTCAGTGGTTCGAACCCTAGTTCCTCCTGTGTCCACCAAAGTGTCCTTGGGCAAGACACTGAATCCCCCGGTTGCTCCCGGTTGTCAGGCCAGCGCCGTTGTCTATGGCAGCTCCGCCGACAACCGGTGTGTGAATGTGTGAGTGTGTGGGTGAATGTTTGCAGTGTAAAGCGCTTTGGGGCTGTAGGAGTACAGCTGGAAAGCGCTATATAAGTGTAAGCCATTTACCATTTAGTCCATTTGTCCGTAATCTGTAATCCATAATCCGTAATCCTTATTCCAACATGTCAATAATTCAATATTCAATACTTGCACAACGTCTATACATCTATTCAATTCCAGACTGTACTCTCCACTCGTCCAAGAGTCTCTACTGACAGCCGCTTATATATCCTAAGCCACTCCCCTTAGGCAACCATTTATCAATAAACATGATTTTCCATTTATGACAGTCAACTATACAATTTCATTAATAATAGAAAAAATCATAAACTTCACCTTCATTTGTTATCGTTCACACAGCTCTATACAGTATAATGAAAAAAATAAATGCAACAAACAAAATAAATATGTGGCAGGAATTATTTGGGACCGGTGACTGTGATGTCACCAACCCCACAATCAGTTGTTTTAACTGACGGGCACAAAAAAGTATGTGGCGTCTTAATTCTAGCTTGGATAAGGTGTGCAGGAGTTAACACCACAAATACAGTAACGGGTGACAAATGGACTGCTCCACTCTCAGTCAATGGGACAATTTTACCATATAAAATTGACACAGGAGCCAAAGCTAACTTGATCAATGAGAGTGATTTCAAGGCTCTGACTGAGAAGCCTGGAAGATCCACAGACAAAGTCATACCTCTGAAAGCTTATAATAATCAGCCATGAAGACAAAGGGTGGATGCAAAAGGCAAACAGCATAACCTGTTTTTCACCATTGTCCATAATAGACATGAGTCACTCCTAGGAGATAAAGCAAATGGGGCCTTACAAGAAGTGAAGATGATCTATCAGATAAAAACAGATGATATGAAAAGGTTCAAACAAGGCCAAAGACTGGTCCCCCAACAGTATGAGGGAAGTACATACCTAGTCAATACATATCCTTGTCCCTTCAAAGGACATGGGACATTAACTTACACTTACAAAATTCAGCTCAAGGATGGAGCCAAGCCTGTAATTCATGCCCCTAGAAGAGTATCAGCACCACTTAGCTGGCTTGATAAAAGCGTTGAACGAATAACTCTAATGGGCATCAATGAACGAGTGGAAGAGCCCACAGAGTGAACTCAATCACATGCGTCAAGAAGAGTACAGGTGCATTGAGGATCTGCCTTAATCCTAAAGATCTAAATGAAAACATTAAAAGAGAGCATTATCAAATCCCAAAATGAGAAGAGATAATGAGGGAAATGGCTTGTGCCAAGCTTTTCAGCAAACTAGATGTTTCACACAGGTTTTGGTAGCTGCAGGTAGACCCAGAAAGCAGCCAGTACACTACCTTCAACACACCATTTGGGCCTTACTGTTTCTTGATGCTCCCATTTGGCATCCAATCAGCACCAGAGATCTTCCACAGAGCAATGGAGTCCATCATAGAAGGTTTGAGAGGCAGCAGAGTCTACATTGATGATTTGGTTGTCTGGAGAAAAACACCCCAGCAACATGATAAAGGCTGGAGAAACTATTACAAAGAATTAAAAAGCATTGGCTAAAACTGAACAGGGAAAAGTGCCTGTTTGGGGTCACAAAGATGACTTTCTTGGGAGACAAACTCACAAGTGAAAGAGTGGAACCTGACCAATCGAAAGTGAAAGCCCACTGACAAAAATGGAGTACTGCAAGGCATGGGAATGATCACCTTCCTCTGTATCCTCTGATCCATCAAAAGCAACAAAGATCTCCACTGATACCTCAAAAGATGGCTTGGGAGCTGTGCTGCTCCAAATCAATGAAGACAAGTGGTTGTCTGTGGCATTTGCCTCCAGATCATTTACAGAGGCGAGGCAATGATGTGCACAAATAGAAAAAGAGACTTTTGGCTTAGTGTCTGGATGTGGAAAGTTTCCGTTATGTGAACGGATGGCCAACCTTTACAGCAGAGACTGACCACAAACCACTCATACAGTATCTATTAGAACCAAGGACTTCAATGACATGTCACCCAGAATACAATATATGATGATGGCTTCATTCACGGCATCAGATGTCATGTTGCAGAAAATTGTACAGGAGACTGCCAAAGATCCTCTGCTGCAAAAGGTGTCCCACCGTATTCAAAGTGGTAGCTCAAAAGGAGTCTGCCCGCAGTGCGTGCAGATTTGTGTATGGCTAATGGGCTTGGTGCTGAGACAAGAAAGTATTGTCATCCCACGTTCCATACGCCACGACATGCTTCAGCGTATCCATGAGGGACATCTTGGCATGGAGAAATGCAAAAGGATAGCGAGAGGAGCAGTATATTGGCTAGGCATCAACAAAGATATTGAGGAGATTATACAAAAATGCAAAACCTGTCAAACATCACTACAAACAAACAAAAGAGCAGATGATAATCTGCACGGCACAGACTATCTTCTGGTGATTGACTATTATTCTAACTATCTAGAAGTTGCACAGCTTTCAAATCAATTAAATTTTATTTGTATAGCATCTAATACAACAAAAGTTGTCTCTAGGCGCTTTCCAGAGACTCAGAACATAAACCCCCGAGCAATTATTACATAAACAATGGCAGGTAAAAACTCCCCTAGTGGGAGAAAAGCCTTAAGCCAAACAGTGGCAAGGAAAAACTCCCCTTTAGGAGGGAAGAAACCTGGAGCAGGACCAGGCTCATAAGGGGGGACCCTCCTGCTGATGGCCAGACTGGGGGGTCGGGGACGTCAGCAAGCACACAGCAGACACCCACACAGGCATGTGGAAGCAGCAGCGGGATGACCAGAGAGGGGGGGGGTTTGTGCCTCAAGCCCCACAAATTGCGGTTTGACGTATATGCACGAAAATCGGTACACCTGTATCATGTCGCAACTTAAAGAAAGGTCTCTTGGCGCCGTGGCCGAAACCGAACAGAAAGTCGTCCATTTTGAATGAATCGTGTAACTTTGTAACTTTCATGCCATTTCTTCGGCCGTTAATACGGCCCGAACCGTAACGTGCACCCAGGTGTGTTATACATCAAAATTTGCATCTCGATCCTGCGAAGATGGGCATTACTTTTCTCAGCCAAAAGCATTACCATGGCGACGATAGACGCCAAAAAGCGTGTCCCCCCTTCATCTATTGGTCCATACAGATACAACTTCTTAATTTTGGCGCAATTTATGCCATTCCTTCGGCCGTTAATACGGCCCAACCGTAACGTGCACCTAGGTGTGTTATACATCAAAATGTGCGTCCCCATCTTGCAGCGATGCGCATTACTTTTCTCAGTCAAAAGCATTACCGTGGCGACGATAGACGCTAAAAAGCCCGCACCCCCCTTCATCTGATCGGTCCATATTTGATAGTTTCTACTTTCTGCCATAACCTTTGAATGGTTAGACATAAAGAGTTGTGGGTGGTGTCATCTGACTCAGTTTTGAGTCCTTGGACATAATTGGTGCAAATTAGCCCCGCCCCTTCTTCTGCTTGGTCAATATTTGATAGTCCCTATTCTCTACCATAACTTTTGAAAGGGTTGTGATAAAGACATGTGGGTGGTGTCATCGGACTCGGTATTGAGTACTTGACCTTCATTGGCGTGGAAGGATCACGTTATTCCGGCCAGATCCTCCCCACCTCACCTGGCACCCCGGTTGGCCAGAGGGGGCAGTATAGCCCAGGACTGTGTGCATGTTTTTGTGAGGGTAGCTCACATTAGCTACCCAAGGGAACATGGGGAGAACATGCAAACTCCACACAGAAAGGCCTTTTCGCCAACCCCACCCAGGGTGTGGGCACCAACGTCATGTCTTAACACGCATTCAGCGCCTACAGCGTCCCCGGCGGGAATTGAACCCAGGGCCTTCTTGCTGTGAGACGGCTGCACTACTAGCTGCGCCACTGTGCCCCTTATTCACTTTGTTTACAGGAAAAAATGCTAAAGCTAAATAGTTATATTTTGTTGCACTATTTGTGACATTTTTCAATGTTGAAGACTGAGACTGAGATTTTTAGAGCGACTGTACTTTAAAGCGTCATGGTTAATGTTATACCCACCTGTTTGGAAGGTGATGTTATGATAAGTGCAACCAAGGTACTACCCATAGATGGCAGTATAGCCTCAGTAGACCACTTTAAGAGTGTATGTTTATACAGGTAGAAATAGAAAGAGGGTTGGCGAACGGCGCGTCTCCTGTTTGCTTGTCTCGGTCCTGGTAATCACCTCAGCCTTCTGTCCTCAACCACGAGTTCTGCCTGAGCGTTTGCCTGCCCCCTGGGCTGCCTGGTGATTCCTCTGACTGACCAGCGTTTCAGTTCCTGGGTTCCGGCTTCCAGATCTGCTCAGCTATCACACCAGCTGTTTTCTAGTATTCACTCTCCTGCCAGTCTGAGCGTTACCATGATCCTGAGGACTTAACTCTGCTCTATTGCCTGCTGTGAGGTTGACTTTATTAAAGACTTTTACGGAACACTCCGTGCCATCCGCCACACACCTTTGTCATTTGTACCATTTGAAGCTTTTCATTGGACTTGAACAGCTTGGATTTCAATTTTAAAAAACTGTAAAAATTGGGGTCTTCTAAAACTTTTGACCAGTAGTGTGTATATATACATCGTGACATAAATAAACTAATGGTAACAACTGTTTTTTAAAGAAAATAATGATTTTGTTTTTCCTTGAATTCACTTCATTGAACATTTGTATGTCTACATGTTCTATCTAAAATTACATTTCCATTCTTCAACAACTTGAAGTTATTGCACACCTAAATAAAAGTTATTTAATAAACATACATACATATACATTAGGTACATTGTGGAAACTAACTATAAGGCCCTGGAAGTTGGGTAGCAAAAAGCAATTGTATCTGTAGTGTTTCTTATAATTAGGGCCCAAGCACTGAGAATGAAAAGGTCTGAAGAACTGAGAGGACCCTATTGTATCTGCAAAGATGTTGTTTACTGTGATGTAAAACCATCATGTAGATTTCCGTGATGTAGCTCCAACAGCTGATTTATAGGGATTATTTAGGGGTATTTATTGGCTTCTTTGTGTGTTTTATGAAAAGTATATTTTTAGGCAAGAGCGTTTAAATAAAGCCGAATTGTGGGGCATCATGCCTATATCCTGAGACTGGCTAATGACAACCAAGCAATGTTGAGGTCTATTCAGAACATACAGGGCATACTATCACATTCATATTGTTGCTTCAGTTCATTGAGCTTTTAGGGCATTTTCTTTTTCACAGTCACATCACAGCAATTAAATTAGGTCAAGGTCATTTTCAGTCAAGCTTTAGTTGTCAGACAGATAGTCTCACATTTGCCTCTAAAATGTTCTGGTATACAGAGGATTTCATGCTCAGATCCCGTGGCTACAGTACAACCACAAATCATCATCCCCCTACTACCGTGCTTGACAGCAGGTAAGAAGTGCTTCTGCTGAAATGCTGTGTCTTGTTTTCTCCAAACACAGTGCTGGAACTTAAGGTCAAACAACTCCACTTTGGTGGCCAAATTAAAAGAAAAGTATATACTGATCATTGCATAACTGTATGATACCTACCTCATCCAGTGTATTTGAATAATCTTTCTACAGCCTTTATTACATGTATAATTCCATAAGACACAGAGACACAGCTACCAACTTATGAGCACATTTCATTTGTGCTCAAATATGGTACCGTATTTTCGCGACCATAAGGCGCAACTTTTTTTTTTTTTTAAATGTGCCGGGCGCCTTAAGAAACGGTGCGCCGTGTCTATTACCTGAATTACGGTAATGTCAGGTCGGCCACCATGAGAAGGCAAAAAGAGAAGGGGGCGGGTGAAGCTGAATGAGACCATCCACTGAGCTGTTTAATGCAAAACAGATGATGAAGACTTTTAAGGATTTGCTTGATGTGTAAAGTGAAATAAAATACAATCAAACTAAGTTTTGCTCCGCTCTATTTAAATAAGCACACTTGTGTGTGAGTGTTCTGCAGCGCCGGCCGGTCGGAACCGTCCACATTCCCCGGTTAAAGCAGCGGCTGCAGCAGCGCGGTGATGGTCGCTGCTGCAGCCGACTTCCTGGTTCCCCAAGCGGGTCCGATGACCTGGTTCCCGGCCGCTTTAAGAGCAGAGATTTCTGGGGTCTGTCTCAGGTCAGATCAGCTTCACTTTCCGAGATTTGCAGCCAAATCTGTCGGTTACAAACCCGGTACCGGATCCCGACATGCGCGTGTGTGTATTCGCGGCGCGACACACAGATTCTCATGTATGTGGTGCTGGACTGGCGCAGCTGATGGACAGAAACTTATGGTGATTTTTAAAAGAAAAACTTTGCATAAGAGGTTTCCAGCCGGAGTCATTATAAGGGTGAATGAAAAGAGGGGGTGGATGAAGGGATGATGATCAAGAAGCTGAGACAGGTCTGGAAATTCGGACTGGCGCAGCTGAATTAACGGAGCTCCTGTCGGATACAAACCCCGGTACCGGCTCCCCGACAGCGCGTGAGTGTGAGCGGGTCCAGCGCGAGGGTCCCGGGACGCGGGACCCGGGACCACCGCGGGACCAGCGCGGGGGGGCGGACCGGGACCCGGTCCGCCGCGGGACCAGCCCGGTCCAGCGCGAGGGAGCAAACGGGGAGCGGGACCCGGGACCGCCGCGGTCGGGATTTTTAAAAGAAAAGCGTTCCCTAAAGAGACTTTTCCAGCCAGAGTGAAATGAAAAGGGCTGGATGGATGAGGAGATGATCAGTGGCTGAGACAGGTTTGTGCAGCAACCCGGTGGTTTTTTTAAATTCTTTAATGCAGAAACAGAATAGGAACCTTTGAAGGGTTTGATTGATGTGAAAAGTGAAATAAAATATCAAACTAAGTTTCGCTTCTGCTGTATTTTTAGCGCGTGTGTGTTTTGCAACGCGTGTCTGTGCAGCTCCGTCTCCGTAGACGGCGCCTTTTGGGTCGGTGCGCCGTATGTGTGTTTTAAAACCAAAAATGACACACAAAACTGAGGGTGCGCCTTTCCACACAACAAGATGGTCGCGAAAATACGGTATTTGTTATAGACAGCCAATGACTAGCACAGAAGTACAACACTAGAGAAACAATCTCACAGATGGGGTATGTAAAATACCTCCCAATTACACCCAAGTGCCCTCCAACTTCAGGGTTGAAGCAATTGTGGGGGAAAAAAAGAATAATTGCAGTCCCCGACTGAACACACAACAGTTTTCATATCCATAGATAGATTTCACGTGCTTGACAACTGTATGGGGAAGCAACAAACGTATGCATTATTAGCGCCGTGGCCATTTCATTTGCAACCAGGACAGCCAATAAGTGGCTGTCATCATATTTGCTACTTAATGCTTACTCTGAAGTGGAATAAAATCCAGTCCCTGCCCAACAAACTGGTGGCAGGAGCCTTTGATAAGAATGAGGGAAAGTAGACTGGCCATATCTAGCTGGTAGCTCTCAACCTTCCACACAAACTCAACTCCCCATCAGCAAAGTGACATCCAATGTTCCAATCGCCAATCCAATTGAAGTCCATCTCAGAGTGCCACTCATTCCAGAATCTGGTGGATTATAATTGAAACTAATGATGGTAGTGAATGTGGAAGGTAACAAACAATATAAATATTTCTAACAGTAAGAAGGGCAGTGTCATCATTGTCACCAGTCCCAAACATTGTCATTCAAGTCAAGATAGAAAACATTCTAGGAAATAGCAAAGTTTTGTTTTTTAGCACAGCAAGTGTGGGAGATGAGGCCTCTTATCTATCAGTGATGATTCCTGAAATCAGCACTGATGTATGTTTTTTCATTGGATTTATATTACACAAATCAGGATGTATCTGCCGACTGCCAGTGAGCAATAAGCAGGCCTGCAAAAGTTTATGAAGCAGTTTAATAACAAGCACATCGTACAGTGACTTCTCTGGATGAACTTGCTGTTCTCCTGCTAGGCCTCAGTTACTTTTATGGCTCTTTTGGCCACCTCTCCCTGACTTTGTGTGTGCATCTTGCACAGGAATGAATTCTAAGGTAAAAACATCTGTCAGACATTTAACCAGCTACCAACTCGCTCACAACTGTGTTTATAACAGTTGATACACAATAGGGGTCCAGGACCATATTTTCCAATGATAACCTCATGCACGATAAACTTGCATGTGGAAAACAGCACAAAAACATTTTTTTTTAAGTGATATTACAACAGGAATAAAATGTTTATTTGGTTTTGTCAGACAAGAACAGCAGTGGGACATAACTTTTAAACAGTTGAACTTGCATTACATGTAAAAATGTCTGACTTAACCTGCTGGTGTAAAAGGCTAAGCGTAGCTCTCATATTTCTGTCAGACAACTCCAGTTTTCTGGTGTGTTATCAGACGAGTCCTACCGCTTTAAAGCCCCCATGTCGCATACCACAGGCTGTTGGAGCACATATGGCACCAGAGAAACAATGCTGATGGCAAAATTATCCATTCAACACTTTGTCGCAAGGGCTTCGCTTTCGGGACTAATGGCTTCCACTCGTCTCCGTTCAGGTATATACTTCCAACAAGAACATCAGTTATGGAACATTGAGGTAGTTCGGGGGGTTGAGGTTAATAGATCACTGCTTTGTTAAACTGCACCCTTCAGGATTACATTGCTACATCTGAAAAAGCCTAAAATCAGGTAGTCAGTGATAACTGAATTACTGGTACTAGATGGGGTGCCTGCAGCCTCCCCTTGGCAATCAGCGGTGCCAGTGAATGACACACAGATGTCATTTGTTAACTGTTTTTATGGCAGGTGTGCCTGTGGGTTTATCAAATGGATGCCTTACATAATGACTTAAACATGAGAGAAGCTTTAATATAAAATCATTGCTGCTCTGGGCAACTTCTCACAGTACGATTGGTCCCTAGTGCTCAAAAGAGTCATGGACTGGTACAAAAGGCCTAAGAGTATTAGTTCAGTGAATTGCGCACCGGTGGCTTCACAATGGCAGTATCACAACAACTTCCTTGTGTTAGAGAAATAGAATACATTTTTTTGTTGAGCACAACTGGTTGTTCAGCTTTTTCTCCTTACATGGATGAAAAACAGTCCAACTCTGTGGTGAAAGGCTATGATGCTAAAAAAGGCATACAGTATGAACAGTAGGCGTAACTAAATCTTATCACCAAAACCACATTTACATTGCGCATTACGAGAATAAAAATAGGAGAGGCTTCAAAATGGCTCTTCAGAGAATCTATGGGGGGTGTTGTGGACAGAGCTGGGTAGAGTAGCCAAACATTGTACATTGTACATTGTACATTGTACATTGTACTTATTCTGAAGTACTGTTACTTCAGAATAATATGACTCAAGTAGAAGTAAAAAGTAGTCATCCAAATAATTATTTGAGTAAAAGTAAAAAAGTACTTAGTGAAAAAACTACTCAAGTACTGAGTAACTGTTGAGTAACGTCTGATTTATTTTTTTTAACACAACCATTCAAAGAGACAAAAGTACAAAATAATCATCTTCAGGCAAATTAAATCAATAAAATAATAAAATAAATTGAAATTAATAAAAAATAGCTTAAATTAAAATAATCTTAAAGTAAATTTAAGTACTTTAATAAATAATAAAATAATAACAGAATAAAAAAATAAATTAAGCACAAGTAGCACAAAATTTCAAGCCTTTGTACTTTTCTTTTTTAACCAGGCAGAACTAGAACAAACATGAACTCATAGAAACTCTGTGTGTGTTTGAGTCTGTGTAAATGTGACAAAACATGCAAAAACAAACATTTTTCCCAAAGAATCACCCAGTAATGTCATGAGATTGACGGGTACGCGGATAAAAGGGATAAAAGAAAAGTAACAGCTCAACGTAGCCTAATGTAGCCTAATGTAGCGGAGTAAGAGGAACAGTTTCTTCTTCACAAATCTACTCAAGTAAAAGTAAAAAGTATAGTGATTCAAAACTACTTCTAAAAGTACAAAATTTCCCAAAACTTACTCAAGTAAATGTAACAGAGTAAATGTAACTCGTTACTACCCACCTCTGGTTGTGGAGTAGAAGTTTCTTCTTAATAACCAGAACGTGTGTCTTTAAAAGGGAACATTTATTCTCCTCAAACAAGCTGCAGCTTATAAAAGGGGAGAAAATAACGGATCTTGCCTCGACATCTTCAGCATGCAGTTCGAATCTAAAGCTAGCGTTGAACACACGTTAATCATTTCCTGTAGAATTCAAAATAAAAGCATTTCCCTTTGAAACCGGAAATAGGGTATTTTCAGTACAATCTCCATACTAACATAAGAATATTGACCATTTAACATTTATCAGGACATGTTCACTTTACTGTAAATAGTTTAACTGTAAATAAATGTAAATAAACTGCAAATACTGTAAATAACGTAAATAGTGTATCTAACAAATTTTAACTTACAGCTTTAAGTAAACATGAATTATCTGTTTCAATCCCTTTTAATAAAACTATTCACAACAGGGGGTGTTATGGATCATCTGTCCAGCAATATTGAAGTCTATGGTTCACTCTTTAAAATATATCCACGTTAACATGTTTCTTCTGCTGAGTGTGCGTTAACATGTTACTTCTGCTGAGTGTGTGCACGTTGTTTTCATGTTGAATGTGCCATTGTAAATATGGTGCATGTGCAAAAGTGACCAGAATGGAATCGGTAATACGGTGAAATTGACCCGTTGATTAGCGGTCAGGGCAGTTGGACTGCAAATTGTCAGATTCCGGTCCGTGGCCGGTTGCTTGTTGCATATCTAAGGAATTCTAACGGAACAGTGATCATTTATTGGAAATATAAGTTTATCCAGTTTCAAGATTTGAAAGCACATCATCTTAGACAAAATGTAAAGAAAACTGCAGATATTAAGTTGTTTCAATCACAATGATCCTGCATCCTAATCGCTTTTCTCCAGTTTCCTGAGATACAAAGTAAAGTGCGTATGATCAGAGATTTCTGGTGCAAATCATAAAAAATTCATTCTATGTTTGAACTAGGTACTAGAAGTAAACAAAATGACATTCAGCACAACAGTAATTACTTTTAGAAAATGAGCTTGTCAATGTTAATGCACTAAAAATAAATGATACTGGTAGAACTGACATCTTACATCCAGGAGAAGTCGACTTTGGAAAACACAAATCAGCACCCTTGTGTAGTGTAAATGCAGTCTGGTATATTGACTGTCCTGGGGGATGAGGCTCAATCCAGTAAATAATGTCAGCACAGTCCAGTAATGGAGTGTATCCATCCAACATAAAGTACAAAATGATGTCTGGGTCAATACAGTATACCAAAATCGACTTTTTTTTTTATTGTATGCTCAGTGCATCAGTTAAGCTAATAAACACAGTTGTGACGGGATCAGCGTTCCGGCTCACAACGTAAAACTAAACTAGTTAAATGTGTTAACTATGTTTCTCTGCCCAGACACAAAACAGTCTCTTACGTGGATCTTTGTAATTGAAGAAAAATGTGGTTTCTTGGTCAACCTTTATGACCTACCAAAGAACAAGTCCGCCTAAGCATATTTTTACATGCTATACTGCCCATTTATGGAGTATTTTTATTTGCTATGCATCAAAACAACCCATATAAGCCAAAATTTAAAAATCCGTATGTTACAAGTCCATACAAGCTAAATAAATTGCTAAAGAATGCAAACAACTACCAAAAAAGTGTAAAAGTTTTTTTAATTTTACACATATTTCTCTAAATACAGAAATCCCGTAGCTAGATCCTTCAAAATTGTCAATGGAAAAAACACAGAAGCCTTTCAAACCACAGGAAATTTACAGTATATGGAATGAATTCATACTTTAGTTTAAGATCTTTTTTTTTTTTAAAGAGTAAACAAAAATGAAATGCACGTTGTGGCCCATTTGCAAAAAGATAAAAATGCATATCCCAATAGACTATTTATGAAAGTGCATCAGATACTTTTGATCATACACATGTTTGTATATAACTGTTAAAGGAGCATGAGGCAGGATTGAGGCAGGATTTATGAAAAAAATTTGTATACGTTTTAAGTTTTCTAGTAATAATGTCAGATGAAGCGTTCCAAACCCAAAAGAATGAGCCCTCTAGTGTATCTCTCCGTTGCCTTGAACAGGCTTTGTGCTGCAAAATGTGCTGCAATTGTGGGGCCGAATTTCCCGCGCTGGGCAGCGGATGTGACGTCAAATGACGCTGCATGTGCGTTCTCCCCGTTCTCTCGTGCCGGCTTCACTGTTGGCTGCAGTACCCCCGACGGCCGTCGTGGTGAAGGGTGGCGCTAGAGAGTCTCATTTCTTAAAAGGAGCCTCATGCTCCTTTAATTCATAAAAACAAAATGCAATAAATAACCCCAAAAATGTTCAGTGTGCGGAGAAACCGCCCGACCGAACGGCAGGCGACGCAAACCCGCGTGCTGGGATGCATTGGCTGCCGCTCGGGCAGCCGCTCGGTTGGCGGGCTCCGTCGTTTACTGTTGATGGATTGTAGATGCGTGGGCTGACGTGTCTGCTGGGCTGGACTGTTGTTCGAGCTTTCGCAAAAGCCGGCATCGGAAAGTGACTCGGCTGCTCAGCATGGCCAGAGAGCTGCGCGCCTGGCTCGTGCCCGTCGCAGCGCTGATCATTTCTCCCGGTCTCAGCGCGATCAGGCTCGGATGAAGCCCGACGGGCTAAGTCCTGACAACTGTTGCATATTTGATTTAGTGCACCTGTGCACATGCAGAAATGGAGGATGAAGATTTCGATGGGTTTGATTAATGTAATAACTTAAATAAAGTACAATCAAATCAAAGTAAGTTTTGCTCCCACTCTATTTTTAAATACGCACACTTTTATGCTTGTGTGTGTGTTGTTGTAAGGTGGCGCTCCATGTGTGTAGATGGCGCCTTTTTGGTCGGTGCGCCGTATGGTCGCAAAAATACGGTAATACAACAGAAGTTGTCTCTAGGCGCTTTCCAGAGACCAAGAACATGACCCCTGAGCAATTATTACATAAACATAACAGTGGCAAGTAATAACTTCCCTAGTGGGAGAAAAACCTTAAGCCAAACAGTGGCATGAAAATCTCCCCTTTAGGAGGGAAGAAACTTTGAGCAGGATCTGGGTCATAAGGGGGGACCCTCTTGCCGGAGACCAGCTGGGCAGAGAAGGAAAAGAGAAAACAGACAGAGAATGTAGAACAGAGAAAGGAGAGACACTGACTCAATGAGAAGTTGGTGTACTGCTATGTAAACAGATGTAGACAGCAGACACTGAGGTGGTTGGAGGGCGGGACTGCAGGTCAGGATGTCAGCAGGCATCTACCAGACATCCATACAGACAGGTGGAAGAAGCAGTGGGATGATCAGAGGGGGGGCTGCAGGTCAGCATGCAGCTCCTGAAGCTCCGGCCTGCAAACATGCACAAAAGGGGGCAGACCAGCACAAACAAACTAAAAGACCAATGGCCAACAATGATGGTTATGAGATACTTATTATGAGACCCTGTCCTGGAGCGCTTTTTTGATGGACACTTACCTCTCTCTCTCTCCCTCTTTTCATGGTACGAGATGCTTTAGAAAATGCAGGAGACCTCTGGTTCCTCTTCCTTCTCGTTATCGTCACCATCAATACTGTACATGAAAGGAAGTGACAATATTATAAGTGTTCAGGACTGGAATAATGTAATAATGATGCATATTTGCCGCTTTCTTATATATTATATATTTTCCTTACTATTCTGCTAATCAAAAACAAACAATATTTGATAAATATATTATTACATGTCTTGGGAAGGATTTATCGCTTTAAAGAGGTCAGCGTCATCTCCACTGTTGGCTGAATCTGGATTTGAGTGGACAGAAACCACGTCTTCATCTGGCGCTGAAATCAGCTCCAAGACTTCACTCACGGTATATAAGTGATAATAGTGGTAATAATAGTGGTAATACTGTTTCATGTGCGCGGACTTTGGTGGATCCGTAATACTGTATGTGTGTGTCTAGGTTGTTGCTGTAGTAATCTGTCATTAGAGTTCCAAAAAAGGCGATTTATTAAATTAAACAACACCTAGAGCGCTGCTGAGCAGGATTGTAATACATCTGAATTGCAAAAAAACAGACCGGAGGGATGAAACAGTACGGACCAGCAGGGAGCAAAGGAAAGACAAGACCAGATATACAGAAGGGTTAACGAGACACAGGTGCAGACAATCAGGGCAGATGGGAACCAGGGAAGTGAAGACAGAACCGAAACACAAAGACACAGGTGTCAAAATAAATCAGGAACTGAAACCAAAGCGTTATGGATAAAAAGCAAGAACAAGAGCACAAATTCAAATTGATTAGTTTCCCGTTTACGACTATTTCAGGATTTAACAGAAAAACTGGGTTTTATATCTATCAATTATGCATATAGGAAGTAGCAGACCAATTATCTTCCACATGATTAGACATTGTTTTTCCTTTTTTCAATCACTTTGACTGTGTTGTTATGTGTGGATGAAGCAGTTAAAGACATTTTACATATGTGAAAGCCTAATATGTTTCATAAGTCTTTGACAGATGCACATTACCAGAAATATAAATATTAATTGATTCAAATACAATAGTATTTTAGGGTGTTACCAGAGCATTTGAATCAGGTGAAGGTCTGGACTTTGGACCAGCTCTTTTCTTTTTCAGCCTTTCTGCCACAGATTTGCTGCTTTGAGATCATTTCCCTGTCTCTGCTGTCTCATGACCCAGTTTCGACTGAGCTTTAGCTGTCAGACAGATGGACTCATATTTGGCTCTAGAAAATTGTAATAGAGAGGAGCTCACGGTTCACTCAGTGGCATCAGCCCATGAGAGCTTAATATTGTATGCCACCAGGAAGTTGAATGGCAGCAACTTCTTGATTTAGACAGGGATGTCACATGCACCATTCTGTATCTTAAACCGGGCATACACTGTGCGATTATCGGCTCGTTTTGAGCCGATTTTCCAGTCGTGCAACTTTTTTTTGATCGGGCCCGATTTTGACCCAATCGTTGCTAGTGCCTCGTGCAGTGTACGTGGGGTAACGACGAGAGATTAACACCTCACGACGAGCTCCCAATCACAAATCGTGAGGTCGCAAGAAAATCAAGCGTGTTTGAAATCCTGGTCGCTCCTCGTGAAGGAATCACACAGTTGAAGCAGCTGCGACCCGATTGGACTCATCCTTTCGCAGAGAGCATGCGCAATCTCTGATGTCACGTCAAAAAACTATTATTTGTAGTTTAAGTGTTGCAAATTCACATTACAAATCATGTTTTAATAGCAAAAAAAGACTGCATTTCCACATACGGTGCGGGTCGCCGCGTACCCTGCGCCGTAGGCTCTGCGTTGGTGTAACGCGGAACCATAAATTAGCCTTTAGTGTGTGCGCTGTCTGCTGTTCGGAACACTTCTCTTTTTTCTCTTCTCATTTTGCTGGGACTCCGGGTCCCTTCGCCGAGACACAACTTTTGTGGTATGTGTTCATTGTTGTGTCTAAAAATGATGCGCAGTGCCCACCCAATCAGAAACGGTACAGATATTTTGGGATTTTTTTAATATATATATATAATTATAAAAAATAAAGGATCCCCATAACCTTTGATCAGGTGGGCAGGACGCACGTTTGGGTTGGAACAGCCTACCCGTGCCCCAAAACCGGCCTCGAGTTCCAGTACACAGAGGTCTGACGGGAGGATTATGATCGTATAGTGTGAGCAGACGGAGCATCAGAGCATCGGCTCGTACAGTGTGAGAACATAAATCGTGGGCTCTGAACTTTTGAACTCTGCGATCTAGTCGTGCAGTGTGAGATAGGGCTGTCTCAAACGATTTAAAATATTGCACAGTGTATGCCCAGCTTTACGCTCACCACCCACTTTATTAGGCGAACCAGACAATTAATACATTGTATATTAAATTGAAGCTACTAATAATAACATCTATATATTTTTAGTGGGTCTCACGTATTTCAACTCTAACAGTTTAATTTCATCTACTTATATTTCCAACAATTTTGATTCAGGAGGCATTCAGTGCTGGTAAGGAGATGAAAGAACATCAGCTGATGTCAGCAGGTGATTGCAATGATGACTAAGCATGAAAGCAGCATTCATGAAAGACTGAGTCTTTGAGGAGCAAAGTTCAAAGGATTTTTATGTATTTTTCAGAAGCTTTTTAGTTCCTGTCTAGTTTTGAATTTAGGATGTGCTATATGGTTTTACATCTCTGCTGCTCTTCTGTTAACCCATTAAAACATGGTTTATGCTTCTGCATAGCAGGTACACAAGTAGGCTACGCCATCTGTGGCGTTTATACTTCTACATCATTGTTCGTGTTGCCCTGTAATTACACCACCAACCTCTAGACGGCAGTGGAAGTTCTTTTTCTGCAGCAACGTAGCGCTCAGTACTGAATGTCCTTTTGTTTACTTCTTGTACCTAGTTCAAGCATCGACCAAAGTATATTTTACGAGAGCTGGAGCTAAAATTTTGAACAGCAGTCATTTTATAGACGTTGCAGAAAACAAAGAAAAACAGATCTACCAATCGGGTTTGCAGCGGTCCATGCTGATGCAATGCATAGTTACATTTGGAGAGAGGCACACGTCAGACTATGTTTAGTTAACACCTATGATGTAGTTTTGATGCAGAAATATGTAGCCTACGTTTTCAGGTTCACACCTATGAGCTCCTATGGTTACAGTGTTTTCATTGGTAAAGATTACTACTTTTTTTCTTTTTATTACCCATCATCTGATCAAATCCACATATGTTCATTTGCATTCATCATGTTGTCATTATCAAAGATATTTTGAGCTGAATAATAAGACAATACAATCAATAATAGCTGATTCAGATATTCTAACAGAGAACTGTTAAGCCACAGTCCTGTGTTAAACATGGAAAGACTTGATTTCAATTTTGAGACCTAGTTCTGAGCCCAGCCTTGATTTTTTACAGCTGACCATTTGATTCGAAACAAAGGAACCTCCATAATGACTAAAAGCCCCAGCAGGCTTTGCATTTACGGCCCTTCTGTGATAAGGAATAGAACCCTCATTGGGCATAGACCCCAAAACACAGGAGGGGTCGCTCGCCAATTTATGGCAGCCTGGACCCAAGCACGCTCCCCCTTTCTCTTTTTCCTCCTCTCTTGCTCCCAATATCTCTTCGACCTCGGACCTGTCCACGGTCCCATGGAGTTCTCTGTGAGCTATGAAGAAGGCCACAGCTCCACAGCTCCTATTTTAGCATGAAGAGCTACTAGCTATGTGCCGGGCTTCTCCATTATTGTGCCTGAAGAAGCATCTGGTTACCTTGAAATGGCAACCATAGTCTGCAGCGCTGCAATCAGTGACCGCTAACGTTCTGAGCCCCAGATGAGCCGAATGAGGGACCCTGCATGCCTCGACGTGAACGCCTTTGGACCAACCTGGAGCTGAAGGAGGCCCAGCTGCTGTACCCATAATTCACCACTCATCCACACTGAGATGAGGAGAGCAGGAGAGAGAGAGAGAGAGAGCCGCCCTTTATCAGGATCACCTGTGGAGCGTAACCATCCAGCTGTTCACCCAGGAACGCTGACCGGCCAGACCAAACCAACTTTTTCTTCAACTACAAAGATCCACGTAAGAGGCTGTTTTGTGTCTGGGCAGAAAAACATAGTTAACACATTTAACTAGTTTAGTTTTACGTTGTGAGCCGGACCGCTGATCCCGTCACACCTGTGTTTATTAGTTTAAGTGCGTTTGTTTATTTTAGCGTTTTTCTACTGCTGCATCCACGCTGCTGGATCTTGAGGACATGTTCTTCCACAACAGAGAACAAAGCCCTTCCTCATTTCCCAGTTGAATGACCAGAGCGCACGCGTGAAGTTAGTTTCACGTTAGTGCGTCTTTGTGTTGGAAACATCAGAAGAGCTTGGTCTTCTGGTAGTGAGAAGTTATTCTAGTGTCTTGGGTTTTACTTCCTTCATCCTCTCCTACTAATCCCCGCACACACTTGTATGATTACCTATCTTTACTGTGTTGATACCTTGTAGAAACAGATTTGCTTTATGGTCTTATCTTGGCCATAAAGCCTCCGAGTTTGTTTTTCACTGGATGAGACGAAATCTCGTGTGCCATTTTGAATCACGCAAGACTCAGTCACCACGTGACTTTGTCAGCCATCTTTTCTTTTGCCTCACCACGTGTATGAACAGCCATCACACACACACACACACACACACACACACACACACACACACACACACACACACACACACACACACACACACACACACACACACACACACACACACACACACACACACACACACACACGTATATAATCTGAAATTTGTGTTTAAAGTTTAGTTAGTTGTTGTTTATGTGTAGTTTAGCCATGAGAATTGATCCCAAGTGTTGTTTCACTATCTTTTAACACTTGTGTAAATAAATTCTGATTAACTTGTTTGTGTTCATTTTATACACATTTGTCACATCTGCTGGTTGCAAACGTCTGTGCTCAGACTCCTTCCTTCACTGTTGTTCTGTAACGCCCCCCCAGGCAACAGGCTGGCAGGTATGGAATAACAGTTACTTTGCTGTTCAGCTATTGTTTTCCTGATAAAGTCAGGTAGTACCCCGTTTTGATTGATTCATTTTGATAATTAATTTTAATAAGTCATCTTCTTCATTAATCATTATTGTAAGACGATTATGAATAACTCTTTAATAACTGAACTAGCACCCCTTTGTGGCACAACAGAACTCTTGAAAAAGAAGTAGAACAGCTAATCTGTTTCTACAAGGTATCAACACAGTAAAGATAGGTAATCATACAAAAACTCAATTTGGAGCAGGGCTGGGCAATTTAACTCCTCAAGGGCCACTGCCCTGCATGTTTTAAGATGTTTCCGTTCTTAGCACGACTGATTCAAATGAATAAATCATCATCACCGAAAGGTCTCCACAAGTCTGTTAATGACAAAGTCATTTGTGTCAGGTTGATTTAAAGCAGGTAAAACTTCTAAAGCATGCTGGAGAGCAGCCCTCAATCACTGGAATTGTCCAGTCCCGATCTAGAGCAATATTTAATGTGATTTTTGAAAGGATTGTCAGCCATTGTAGTCCCCTGGGTGAATTTATAAGTCAGTTCAATGGCTTGTACACATTCACTGACAGAAACATTCGTACATGAACTGTATTTGTTATTGGCAGACTGTGCCAGGTGAGCATGTGTTTTTTGGGTGGGTGGGGAGGTATAATAGCACATGATTATGTAGTTAACTTAAAAACCTCCAACAGATGTTAAGGGAAATGAAGCATAATCTCTGGCATAATCAAGTAGTCTTCTTCCCACACGACTATCCGCAGAGGCCAGATTATAAAACCCCTGCTTCCATTTTCTCTTCTCTGGGGTACTGTCTTCTGTTTCAAAACTATAAATCGCAGAGAGAGAGGGAGGAAAAAAGAGCTGAGGGACAGAGAGATGTTACACAGAGTAAGGTTATTAATTCAAAGCTTTGAAAACCTGCCAGATGGACCTGAGGGAAACTGTTTCAATAGAGTATGCCAAAACCAAGGTAAGCTTAAGTCATACGGAAAGGCATACGGAAAGGCATCTCATGCCAGAGAGGATGGGTTCTCATAAGTTTATTTATTCACAAACCTGCTATAGGCTCCGAAGGGTGGAATGCACTGATGCAAGTAAAGGTTATCACATGGGCTACGTCCATTATACGGATGGCATCAGGAGCTCGTCCTCTATCCATCAGTGTCAGAAGAGTCTCCCACGGGGGTACCTTTTACTATTCAGCAGCGTATCTGTAAGATGGGACAGACAGTCAGAAAGCGAGAGTCAGGGAAGATCATGCTATCAGAGCTGTCAGATTTGTATCCAGGTATGAACTGGAGTCGTACTGAAACAACTTCTTCACACGTATGACAAGTAAACACTTCCATACTTCCTTTCTGAATTCTTTCTTTTTCGGCTGCCTTCATTGATTGCGTTAACTACCCACAACTAAGCGTTGAAAGCTTTACTGTATAAACTGTATTAGTATTGTGTGCATAATACTACCCACAGCGGAACACATTTTTTTTGAGTCAACACATTTTGATTTCATTTTAGATCAGTGTTTCCCAACCCTGGTCCTCGAGCCCCCCCTGTCCTGCATGTTTTCCTGCACCAACACACCTGTTTCTAATGAATGGTCCTCATTAGCTTGTCACCAAGGTCTGCACAGTTCTGTTGATGACACAGGTACTTGTATCACGGTGTGCTGAAGCAGGGTAGCATCTAAAACATGCAGGACAGGGGGGCTCGAGGACCAGGGTTGGGAAACAATGTTTTAGATTATCCTACTTGAAGTGTGCAAGCCCCTTTGGAAATCGTTAGTTTTATACATTCATTTTCATAAAAGGTAGATTGGATACTCAAGTCACAATATTAGAAAATCAATTTCAATTCAATTCAATTTTATTTATATACCGTCTAAAACAACAAAAGTTGTCTCTAGACGCTTTCCAGAGACCCAGAACATGACCCCCGAGCAATTATTACATAAACAATGGCAGGTAAAAACTCCCATAGTGGTAGAAAAACCTTAAGCCAAACAGTGGCAAGGAAAAACTCCCCTTTAGGAGGGAAGAAACCTTGAGCAGGACCAGGCTCGTAAGGGGGGACCCTCCTGCCGAGGGCCAGACTGGGGTTCGGGGACGTCAACAGCATAGCAGGCAGGTGGAAGCAGCAACGGGATGACCGGGGGTGGGGACCGTAGGCCAGCATGCAGCTCCCGAAGCTCCGGCCCAATCAGCAAGCCCCAGGTTAGGTGCAGGGGCGGGGAAAGGTTGAGAAGGGGCAGGGCCAGGGAGAGGAGTCTTGAGGGACAAACCTCTCCCCCGCCTGAAAGGGGCCGTTACCCTACCTCTCTCACTCCCACACTGCAGGTTCCAGTGTTGTGCATTCAGAGATGCTCTTCTCCACCGGCAGAGGATGCTGCACCATGTACAAAAGAGAAAAAAGAGAAGAAAAGGGGGGGCCAGAACATGAAACTACAGGAGCGACTCTAACACACTAGAGTTTACGCTACCTAGAGATTTACCAACACCAGCTAGAGGTTTACTAAACACTAACTATAGGCTTTACTAAACAGAAAGGTTTTAAGTTTAGTTTTAAAGGTGGAGGTGGTGTCAGCCTCCTTAACCCAGATTGGAAGTTGGTTCCATAGTAATGGTGCCTGATAGCAGAACGCCCGCCCTCCAAATCTACATTTGGATACTCTAGGAACTACGAGTAAACCTGCACTCTGAGAACGGAGAGCTCTGACAGGAACATAAGGCACTATCAGGTCTTGCAAATAATGCGGAGCTAAGCATGATGAAATAAAATAAAATAAACATCTTATCGATTGTTTTGACTGTGTGTGCTGATTGGCTATTTTCTTTCCCCTTTAAGACGGTGTAGAGCAGGGGTCACCAATCCTGGTCCTCGAGGGCCGGTGTCCTGCATGTTTTAGATGTTTCTCTGCTTTAACACACCTGATTCTAATGAATCCTCGTTACCAGCTTGTCATCAAAGTCTGGATAGTTCTGTTGATGACACAGTCACTTGTATCATGGTGCAATGAAGCAGGGAAACATCTAAAACCTGCAGGGACACCGGCCCTCGAGGACCAGGATTGGTGACCCCTGGTGTAGAGTGTGTGTGTTTAATCACGTGACTCCACCCATCCAGTCTGAACGAGAAGGAAAAACCAAGAAAAAGACTGATGGTTCAATTAAAAAAGCAGGTGCCATAGCCGCAAATGAAACAGGAGGGCTCTCAAAGTGTTATGCATTGAGCCTGAGAGTCACGCATTTCAACAAGTTCACACGCTCTCATGCCACACATGACATTTCTCACGCTGAGATATTAGAATTGGATTCCAAACATGCACCGCACCACAATTTGGGCCAGATTAAACAATGTACGGCTGAGTTACAGCCATACATTGTTACAGCCATTGACAAAGACTAGGCCATAGAAATGGTTCTCTGCACAGATTGTAAAAAGCAAATTCTTGTGTAATGGTTAAAACAATTCAACAAAATTCAACCTTTTACTTAAGAATTATGAAAAAACTCATGAATGATACTGAGATATACACCTACATTTCGACAAAACTGGTGACACTGACTGAAATATAACATATCATAAAAAAATATATATTTACTGTCCAAAATTAAAAAAAGTCACTGTACGTATACTGTTTGTCCCAAAATATAGAGTGATGAAGTTCTGATTAGAAGTGTTGCAGTTAAAAAAATGCCTTTGTGAAAGGGATATGATCCTTGAATTTCACCTCCCAGGAACCAACGGGAGATTTTTTAAGGAGTTTATGTCATGCACATGTGGCAAAACCAATCCAGTACAGTTTTGTGTACATTCAGTACAAATCTAAGGCAGATTTGATGAAGCAAAGCATAATTACGGGACTTCATTTGGCAAAAACTATGTTCCTTCAGTCAGGAGGCAGCGCCATGAAGCATCCAAGATTGTCATATCCCCTTGTTCAGAATGGAAGCCGCATTAGTGCATATATTTTGGGTCAGATTAAAGAAGGTATGTGCAAGTTAGTGATTTACATACTTATGATTCAATCTTAAATCTAACAGGTCCTCATGTATCCATTTTGATATCAGTTGTAGTGGCAAAAGAGGAAGAGAGTAGGGCTGGGCGATATGACCTCAAATCATTATCGCCATAAATAGGGCAATTTTACCTTGATAACCCTTAACCGGCAACAAAAAAATCTATTTTCAACAGGTGGCGCTACAACAGTTCCTGAATATTCCACCATAGATGTCTTCAGGCTCAGTCTACAATCATTCACATTAGTTGTCGACCAGATCAAAGAATGTATTGCTGAGTTACAGCCAATTGGTGTTTCATGGTGAGTCTTAAAAATGACCTCAAACGTCGCTGCATCATTACAATCAAGCCCTCTGGTAAAAACTTGTTAATAAACCACACCCCCTGCTTCGGGGTTGTGTGCTTTAGGGTGATTAATAATGGCCAAGAAGTAGTTTAGTGTTGTTAATAGACCGTTAAAGGTTGTTAATAAACCTTTGGGGATGGGGCCATTTGGCAGGCATTTTTACTTCAAATTTATGTAAATCACAGCTTCATGAAATTTGAATATGTTGTAGTCCGCAGTGAGGTGAGTTTTGAAATATTTGAATCATGTCCCCACGATAAGCTGTTGCCTAGCAACAAGCATCCAAAGTCAAATGGAAGAAGAAAAAGAATAAGAAAAGGGAAATTGTTTCTGGATACTAATAAATTTCTCTGGCATGTTTTATTTTTTGGGGATTTTTTTTCTCCACATCAGAGCGGGGTCATGCTGTACACCCACTGAAGCGCAGTGGGATTTTTGCAACTTTAGCTTTCTAGCAAAATGCTAGCAACATTGCCCTTTGGGCCGTTTTGGACAATTGCAATATGGTCATGCCACTACTTGGCATGCCCATAATAAACACTACCTAAAAACATGATGTCCTTAAGCTGATAACGCGCAAACTATTGTAATTTCCCTGGTGTTTATTGAACACAGCAGTTAAAGTTTCACAGTACTGGTGGAAGAAATAAGCGGAACCACTGATTAATTACTTCAACAAAAGTTTGTTGGAATCAGTAGCGAACACCCCTGGAGACTAGTTAGTGAAATGCGATCGGACATGTCGGTTTGAGTTAAATGAATGATAAAAGACAAACATTTTTAAGTTTTTTTTCTTGGTAATAATCATCTGCCGATGTCAACCATGTATATCAGCCAGGGGCAGTCTAATTTGTCCCTGAGCAAACGCCAGAGCTCCTGCACACACCTCTCACAACAGAACAGCAGGAGTTACTTTCTCATCTTCAGTCCCATTCATACTAGTTTAGCACTTCGTTTGCCCTCCTTCCATCTGGATTGATCTTTTTCAGACTTTTTCTGATTTGCATTCCAAGTTCCTTCGATATTGTTTCTATTATGTAGGATTCCCATCTAAAAGTTAACTGTTAGCCTCTGAAGGTTTCTTCAATCTGTTGTATTGATGCTTGAGGCCTCGGGCTGTATTGAATGTATGAGGATGTGCCACTACTGCTTTGCCTGGACTTTCTTTTCAAGATTTGCTTCATTCAATTACTGAAACTTGCTCCACAGATTGGTAAAACAATGTGTTTGAATTCCTTTTCTGTCCTGTTGTGTTCAGTAGCCGCAGGTAAAATGTTCTGTATTATTTTAGGATTGCAACAGTTTTCTTTTGCTCTCCACTATCATCACCCCTGCCCTAAATGTTTTGTGCCTCTTCAAAGTTAACTTATGACACAACCACTATTATAAGGTGTTTTCAGAATAAAAGCTGGGTATTATTGTAAATGTGCCCAAATGAATGAACAAAAGTCAATGTTAATGATGATATTAAGAGTATCATGTGTAGGAATGTTACTCAGCATGTATCAGCCCAATCTGATATAGTATTTCGACATAAATGAACTTTTATCTTGAAATTAAACACTTCTTAATTGAACATTCAGATTGCTTTAAAAGCAAAAGGTCCTATGGTCCACAGATAAATGTGAATTTAGAGTACCCCATCTAAAATTGCATATCAACATATCTTCATATCAACCTGAACTGATTTTTTTACGCATAGTAAATAGAAAATAAATGCAATATCACTTCTATTGTCAGATTCTTACAAAACAGAAATATATAATATAATTGACATCACAGCCCTGCGATGGCAACCAGGGCAGGGTGTAGTCCTACCTCTTGCCCAAAGCGAGGTGGGATAGACTCCACACAACCTGATCTCACAAAAATCCGTGAAATGCCCACGACCTCTCACCACTATTTTCCGTGGTACCAACACGGAAACTGGTAAAATTACGTGTGGGCACCACGGATATTGTACCATGCAAAGTCAATGGGATCCGTGGTCGTGATATATACACGGATTATGACATTATTATTATTTATATATTATTCTTATTTATAGTGGCTAAATTATGCGTTTTTGTCGCGCAAGGTACGGTTTTTTACTGTCAGTTTGTAAAAACATGTTTTTAACGCTGTTTTAGCAGTGTTTTAATGAGGTTTTAATCTGAGCACCACGGATATAGTACTATGCAAAGTCAATGGGGGCGTGGTCGTGATATATACACGAATTATGACATTATTATTATTTATATATTATTCTTTGTTATAGTGGCTAAATTATGCGTTTTTGTCGCGCAACGTACTGTTTTTTAATGTCAGTTTGTAAAAGCCCGTTTTTAACGCTGTTTTAGCAGTGTTTTAATGAGGTTTTAATCTGAGCACCACGGATATAGTACTATGCAAAGTCAATGGGGGCGTGGTCGTGATATATACACGAATTATGACATTATTATTATTTATATATTATTCTTTGTTATAGTGGCTAAATTATGCGTTTTTGTCGCGCAACGTACTGTTTTTTAATGTCAGTTTGTAAAAGCCCGTTTTTAACGCTGTTTTAGCAGTGTTTTAATGAGGTTTTAATCTGACCACCACGGATATAGTACTATGCAAAGTCAATGGGGGCGTGGTCGTGATATATACACGAATTATGACATTATTATTATTTATATATTATTCTTTGTTATAGTGGCTAAATTATGCGTTTTTGTCGCGCAACGTACTGTTTTTTAATGTCAGTTTGTAAGAGCCCGTTTTTAACGCTGTTTTAGCAGTGTTTTAATGAGGTTTTAATCTGAGCACCACGGATATAGTACTATGCAAAGTCCAGGGGGGCGTGGTCGTGATATATACACGAATTATGACATTATTATTATTTATATATTATTCTTTGTTATAGTGGCTAAATTATGCGTTTTTGTCGCGCAACGTACTGTTTTTTAATGTCAGTTTGTAAAAGCCCGTTTTTAACGCTGTTTTAGCAGTGTTTTAATGAGGTTTTAATCTGAGCACCACGGATATAGTACTATGCAAAGTCAATGGGGGCGTGGTCGTGATATATACACGAATTATGACATTATTATTATTTATATATTATTCTTTGTTATAGTGGCTAAATTATGCGTTTTTGTCGCGCAACGTACTGTTTTTTAATGTCAGTTTGTAAAAGCCCGTTTTTAACGCTGTTTTAGCAGTGTTTTTATGAGGTTTTAATCTGAGCACCACGGATATAGTACTATGCAAAGTCAATGGGGGCGTGGTCGTGATATATACACGAATTATGACATTATTATTATTTATATATTATTCTTTGTTATAGTGGCTAAATTATGCGTTTTTGTCGCGCAACGTACTGTTTTTTAATGTCAGTTTGTAAAAGCCCGTTTTTAACGCTGTTTTAGCAGTGTTTTTATGAGGTTTTAATCTGAGCACCACGGATATAGTACTATGCAAAGTCAATGGGGGCGTGGTCGTGATATATACACGAATTATGACATTATTATTATTTATATATTATTCTTTGTTATAGTGGCTAAATTATGCGTTTTTGTCGCGCAACGTACTGTTTTTTAATGTCAGTTTGTAAAAGCCCGTTTTTAACGCTGTTTTAGCAGTGTTTTAATGAGGTTTTAATCTGAGCACCACGGATATAGTACTATGCAAAGTCAATGGGGGCGTGGTCGTGATATATACACGAATTATGACATTATTATTATTTATATATTATTCTTTGTTATAGTGGCTAAATTATGCGTTTTTGTCGCGCAACGTACTGTTTTTTTAATGTCAGTTTGTAAAAGCCCGTTTTTAACGCTGTTTTAGCAGTGTTTTAATGAGGTTTTAATCTGAGCACCACGGATATAGTACTATGCAAAGTCAATGGGGGCGTGGTCGTGATATATACACGAATTATGACATTATTATTATTTATATATTATTCTTTGTTATAGTGGCTAAATTATGCGTTTTTGTCGCGCAACGTACTGTTTTTTAATGTCAGTTTGTAAAAGCCCGTTTTTAACGCTGTTTTAGCAGTGTTTTAATGAGGTTTTAATCTGAGCACCACGGATATAGTACTATGCAAAGTCAATGGGGGCGTGGTCGTGATATATACACGAATTATGACATTATTATTATTTATATATTATTCTTTGTTATAGTGGCTAAATTATGCGTTTTTGTCGCGCAACGTACTGTTTTTTAATGTCAGTTTGTAAAAGCCCGTTTTTAACGCTGTTTTAGCAGTGTTTTAATGAGGTTTTAATCTGAGCACCACGGATATAGTACTATGCAAAGTCAATGGGGGCGTGGTCGTGATATATACACGAATTATGACATTATTATTATTTATATATTATTCTTTGTTATAGTGGCTAAATTATGCGTTTTTGTCGCGCAACGTACTGTTTTTTAATGTCAGTTTGTAAAAGCCCGTTTTTAACGCTGTTTTAGCAGTGTTTTTATGAGGTTTTAATCTGAGCACCACGGATATAGTACTATGCAAAGTCAATGGGGGCGTGGTCGTGATATATACACGAATTATGACATTATTATTATTTATATATTATTCTTTGTTATAGTGGCTAAATTATGCGTTTTTGTCGCGCAACGTACTGTTTTTTAATGTCAGTTTGTAAAAGCCCGTTTTTAACGCTGTTTTAGCAGTGTTTTTATGAGGTTTTAATCTGACCACCACGGATATAGTAGCCTACTATGCAAAGCAACCTGATCTCACAAAAGTCTGTGAAATGCCCACGACCTATTTCCGTGGTACCAACACGGAAAGTGGTATAATTCCGTGTGACCACCACGATATAGTACTATGCAAAGTCAATGGGATCCATGGTCGTGATATACACACGGATAATGCCCACGACCTATTTTCCGTGGTACCAACACGGAAAGTGCTATAATTCCGTGTGACCAACACGGATATAGTACTGTGCAAAGTCAATGGGATCCGTGGTCGTGATATATACACGTTTTTTGACATTATTATTATTTATATATTATTCTTTGTTAAAGTGGCTAAATTATGCGTTTTTGTTGCGCAAGGTACGGTTTTTTACTGTCAGTTTGTAAAAACATGTTTTTAACGCTGTTTTAGCAGTGTTTTAATGAGGTTTTAATCTGACCACCACGGATATAGTACTATGCAAAGTCAATGGGAGGCGTGGTCGTGATATATACACGTTTTATGACATTATTATTATTTATATATTATTCTTTGTTATAGTGTCTAAATTATGCGTTTTTTGTCGCGCAACGTACTGTTTTTTACTGTAAGTTTGTAAAAGCACGTTTTTAACGCTGTTTTAGCAGTGTTTTAATGAGGTTTTAATCTGACCACCACGGATATAGTACTATGCAAAGTCAATGGGAGGCGTGGTCGTGATATATACACGAATTATGACATTATTATTATTTATATATTATTCTTTGTTATAGTGGCTAAATTATGCGTTTTTGGCGCGCAAGGTACGGTTTTTACTGCCAGTTTGTAAAAACATGTTTTTAACGCTGTTTTAAGAAGAGACAGGCGATATTTAAAGTTTCTCCCATTTCGTCAACCACAGGGGATTCCCTGGGCGTCCCCTCTACGTCATAGAGTAACGAGGGGGGATCCTGATCACGTGACGGATCCCCCCGAATAATAATGATAATGCTAATGATAATAGTAATATTAATAATAATAATAAGAAGAAGAAGAAGAAGAAGAAGAAGAAGAAGAAGAAGAAGAAGAAGAAGAAGAAGAAGAAGAAGAAGAAGAAGAAGAAGAAGAAGAAGAAGAAGAAGAAGAATGATAATAATAATAAGAATGATGATAATAATAATGATAATGATACTAATAATAATAATAACAATGATGATAATAATAATAATAATAATAATAATAATAATAATAATAATAATAATAATAATAATAATAATAATAATGCAGAAATTAATTAATTATTTATATTAATCATAATATTAATATTTAGTATAATAATAAATACACCTGTAGCACAAACCAGTGTTTATAGCAAACATTCAGAGACATTATCAGACAATGATAATGATTAAAACAAATTTTAAACCACATTAACACTTCATAGAAACAAAGATCGAGGGATGAGGTCTGAAAGATCTGTTTTGAAACGTGGCTTAATACGTTACGCCACTGAACGCAACCCTTCCTGTCGCCGAGATAGGCAGCAGGACAAAACGTTAAAATAGCACTAATAAATGCATATATTGATCTTGTCCATCACATACATCTACTCACGATATAAATATACATTTTATGGTCACACTTTGTCTGTTGAAAAATGAGCGGATATATTATTTCGGAACCCTAATGTCAACATCTGTTATGAGATTCTGTTACAGTGGGAGGCCCCGCCCCCTCCGGTGTTGTCATGGTAACGTTTTGCCCCGACTGTTAAACAGGAAGTGCTGTACAGCTGATGTCTCGAACGTTAACCGTTGAACGTTAATTAAAGCAGAGACGTTCAATAAACTGTATAGCGTATCTTTGATTAAAGTACTGCTGAAGTGATAGAAACGCTCCATGTCTCCTCTCCATTTATTGAACACAAACAACATCTTAACCCTAAACCAGAACTTTTGAACTTTTTTTAAAAACATTTTTTAAGATGTGTTTGCATAACTTAAACACACAGAAATGTATTAGCACTATGATATATTATACATTTGATCATCCTTGATCATCCAGGATCATCCTGTCAGACTGGGGAAGCGGTTAAAGGGTCTCTAAATAGCCATGTTAAGTTAATGGGAAAATTTCAAAAGGTGAAACAATCAGTATTTAAAGGGGAAAATAAACTCAGAACTGGTCCAAATTGAATAGTATGACTGTGTATAATACTATCATCGATATCTTAAAGAAATCTGGCCACAAAATACTCGTTAAAAGATTTTGACTGATTGTTTCCAGCTCAGCCCCTTAAATAGGTCTCTGAATATACAAGTCAAACATCCATGATCTGTACCAACAAGAAAATCAAACTTTGTCGTAGGACAACAGTGAAGACATCGTTGGAAAGGTCTTAACCTCAGGAGCAACATATGTCAATATGAGATTTGTGGGCAATTCCTGCTCCCCAGGTGTGCCCTTTGAACTTTGTACCTGTGACACTTTTGAAGGCCTATAATTCAACAACAAAATATGCTAGAGACATGGGGTCAACAGTTTTGGAAAGCTCTGCACCTCTACTATCATGCCCGACAGTAGTCCAATAGGGGGCGCCACTGAATAGGGTCAAAACCTATAAAAAACATGATTTCACCCTCTTACCAATACAAAAGTCAAAATCAGACCGAACAGGCGTGCTTCCCACCCTTAAAAACATATAATAAGCTTGCAAAGTTCGTGATCACAGTTTTATATAAGCGCTAATTCATTGGAACTACAAAAGCTATGACGTAGCACAATGCTGTGTATTGTAACTTGGCGCAAATTGTAGTTCTGTAACCTCTTCCGGTTTAGGGTTAAGATGTTGACATTAGGGTTCCGAAATAATATATCCGCTCATTTTTCAACAGACAAAGTGTGACCATAAAATGTATATTTATATCGTGAGTAGATGTATGTGATGGAAAAGATCAATATATGCATTTATTAGTGCTATTTTAACGTTTTGTCCTGCTGCCTATCTCGGCGACAGGAAGGGTTGCGTTCAGTGGCGTAACGTATTAAACAACGTTTCAAGACCTCATCCCTCGATCTTTGTTTCTATGAAGTGTTAATGTGGTTTATAATTTGTTTTAATATGGCGTTGTAAGAGCACAAGCTGTTAAAAATAAGGGCAGTAGAATACAGCAGGTAAGTATTTAATTTAGGAGTGTCATCAAACCACACTTTTAAATTGAAGTACTGCTCTGATCGTCACATATAGACGGGATTACATTGGAAGTGTCATACAATTTGGTGTATTCTATTTGTGTCTGAAAATTTCTCGCTAGAAATGTCATCAAACCATCTTTTAAATTGAAGTATATGCATTTAAAAAAAAAAAGAGGAATGGGGAAGCCGCTCGCGGTGATCACCTGCTCCGAGCGTCAAATCTAGCCGCAGACGGGATTACATTGCAGCCAATAGGAGCCTATTTGCGCCTCCGGAGTGAGACTGTGTTGCGTCATTAATCATTGTCTGATAATGTCTCTGAATGTTTGCTATAAACACTGGTTTGTGCTACAGGTGTATTTATTATTATACTAAATATTAATATTATGATTAATATAAATAATTAATTAATTTCTGCATTATTATTATTATTATTATTATTATTATTATCATCATCATTGTTATTATTATTATTAGTATCATTCTTCTTCTTCTTCTTCTTCTTCTTCTTCTTCTTCTTCTTCTTCTTCTTCTTCTTCTTCTTCTTCTTCTTCTTCTTCTTCTTCTTCTTCTTCTTATTATTATTATTATTATTAATATTACTATTATCATTAGCATTATCATTATTATTCGGGGGGATCCGTCACGTGATCAGGATCCCCCCTCGTTACTCTATGACGTAGAGGGGACGCCCAGGGAATCCCCTGTGGTTGACGAAATGGGAGAAACTTTAAATATCGCCTGTCTCTTCTTAAAACAGCGTTAAAAACATGTTTTTACAAACTGACAGTAAAAAACCGTACCTTGCGCAACAAAAACGCATAATTTAGCCACTTTAACAAAGAATAATATATAAATAATAATAATGTCAAAAAACGTGTATATATCACGACCACGGATCCCATTGACTTTGCACAGTACTATATCCGTGTTGGTCACACGGAATTATAGCACTTTCCGTGTTGGTACCACGGAAAATAGGTCGTGGGCATTATCCGTGTGTATATCACGACCATGGATCCCATTGACTTTGCATAGTACTATATCGTGGTGGTCACACGGAATTATACCACTTTCCGTGTTGGTACCACGGAAATAGGTCGTGGGCATTTCACAGACTTTTGTGAGATCAGGTTGCTTTGCATAGTAGGCTACTATATCCGTGGTGGTCAGATTAAAACCTCATAAAAACACTGCTAAAACAGCGTTAAAAACGGGCTTTTACAAACTGACATTAAAAAACAGTACGTTGCGCGACAAAAACGCATAATTTAGCCACTATAACAAAGAATAATATATAAATAATAATAATGTCATAATTCGTGTATATATCACGACCACGCCCCCATTGACTTTGCATAGTACTATATCCGTGGTGCTCAGATTAAAACCTCATAAAAACACTGCTAAAACAGCGTTAAAAACGGGCTTTTACAAACTGACATTAAAAAACAGTACGTTGCGCGACAAAAACGCATAATTTAGCCACTATAACAAAGAATAATATATAAATAATAATAATGTCATAATTCGTGTATATATCACGACCACGCCCCCATTGACTTTGCATAGTACTATATCCGTGGTGCTCAGATTAAAACCTCATTAAAACACTGCTAAAACAGCGTTAAAAACGGGCTTTTACAAACTGACATTAAAAAACAGTACGTTGCGCGACAAAAACGCATAATTTAGCCACTATAACAAAGAATAATATATAAATAATAATAATGTCATAATTCGTGTATATATCACGACCACGCCCCCATTGACTTTGCATAGTACTATATCCGTGGTGCTCAGATTAAAACCTCATTAAAACACTGCTAAAACAGCGTTAAAAACGGGCTTTTACAAACTGACATTAAAAAAACAGTACATTGCGCGACAAAAACGCATAATTTAGCCACTATAACAAAGAATAATATATAAATAATAATAATGTCATAATTCGTGTATATATCACGACCACGCCCCCATTGACTTTGCATAGTACTATATCCGTGGTGCTCAGATTAAAACCTCATTAAAACACTGCTAAAACAGCGTTAAAAACGGGCTTTTACAAACTGACATTAAAAAACAGTACGTTGCGCGACAAAAACGCATAATTTAGCCACTATAACAAAGAATAATATATAAATAATAATAATGTCATAATTCGTGTATATATCACGACCACGCCCCCATTGACTTTGCATAGTACTATATCCGTGGTGCTCAGATTAAAACCTCATAAAAACACTGCTAAAACAGCGTTAAAAACGGGCTTTTACAAACTGACATTAAAAAACAGTACGTTGCGCGACAAAAACGCATAATTTAGCCACTATAACAAAGAATAATATATAAATAATAATAATGTCATAATTCGTGTATATATCACGACCACGCCCCCATTGACTTTGCATAGTACTATATCCGTGGTGCTCAGATTAAAACCTCATAAAAACACTGCTAAAACAGCGTTAAAAACGGGCTTTTACAAACTGACATTAAAAAACAGTACGTTGCGCGACAAAAACGCATAATTTAGCCACTATAACAAAGAATAATATATAAATAATAATAATGTCATAATTCGTGTATATATCACGACCACGCCCCCATTGACTTTGCATAGTACTATATCCGTGGTGCTCAGATTAAAACCTCATTAAAACACTGCTAAAACAGCGTTAAAAACGGGCTTTTACAAACTGACATTAAAAAACAGTACGTTGCGCGACAAAAACGCATAATTTAGCCACTATAACAAAGAATAATATATAAATAATAATAATGTCATAATTCGTGTATATATCACGACCACGCCCCCCTGGACTTTGCATAGTACTATATCCGTGGTGCTCAGATTAAAACCTCATTAAAACACTGCTAAAACAGCGTTAAAAACGGGCTCTTACAAACTGACATTAAAAAACAGTACGTTGCGCGACAAAAACGCATAATTTAGCCACTATAACAAAGAATAATATATAAATAATAATAATGTCATAATTCGTGTATATATCACGACCACGCCCCCATTGACTTTGCATAGTACTATATCCGTGGTGGTCAGATTAAAACCTCATTAAAACACTGCTAAAACAGCGTTAAAAACGGGCTTTTACAAACTGACATTAAAAAACAGTACGTTGCGCGACAAAAACGCATAATTTAGCCACTATAACAAAGAATAATATATAAATAATAATAATGTCATAATTCGTGTATATATCACGACCACGCCCCCATTGACTTTGCATAGTACTATATCCGTGGTGCTCAGATTAAAACCTCATTAAAACACTGCTAAAACAGCGTTAAAAACGGGCTTTTACAAACTGACATTAAAAAACAGTACGTTGCGCGACAAAAACGCATAATTTAGCCACTATAACAAAGAATAATATATAAATAATAATAATGTCATAATTCGTGTATATATCACGACCACGCCCCCATTGACTTTGCATAGTACTATATCCGTGGTGCTCAGATTAAAACCTCATTAAAACACTGCTAAAACAGCGTTAAAAACATGTTTTTACAAACTGACAGTAAAAAACCGTACCTTGCGCGACAAAAACGCATAATTTAGCCACTATAAATAAGAATAATATATAAATAATAATAATGTCATAATCCGTGTATATATCACGACCACGGATCCCATTGACTTTGCATGGTACAATATCCGTGGTGCCCACACGTAATTTTACCAGTTTCCGTGTTGGTACCACGGAAAATAGTGGTGAGAGGTCGTGGGCATTTCACGGATTTTTGTGAGATCAGGTTGACTCCACAAGACCCCTGCGATGCTCGTAGACACTGAAACCTAAAAGAACAAATTTTCATACCCAAGGGAGAATTTGTTTTTGTTCGTTTGTTTGTTTGTTTGTTTCTGTGTTTTTTTTATTGAATATTCCAGGATTCTTTCATTCATCGACAAACACTGTTCATGAAACTATTTACACATGTGTCACACTGGATCTGTATAAAAAGTACCTTTTTTCAATTGAGTGAATCTATCATTGATAAATATAAAGCCACATTTTATGTGAAAGATGACTTTATTGTTAAAAAGAAGACACATAAATTAGTATATTTACCTAAATGGCAAACTGAAACTAGAAGAAAAATGTTAAAAACCAAAACATACATTCCCCTCTAAATACAAATCTGTATAATGTGTCTTGTTGAAGTTTGTATAATTGAGCCATAAATATTCAACTATGAATTTTTCCATTACTATGTTAAAAAGTACACCACCTATCCATACAAAAGCCATGCCAGTTGAAACAGGATTATGTTTCAGCAGCAACAAGTTAATTAACCATAATTGATGAAGTGAGTCGCTTCCCATTTCTTAACCCTTGTGCTGTCTTCAGGGTCAAGGAAGGAGGAAGGGAAGAAGGGAGGAAAGAAGGAAGGAAGAAAAGAAGGAAGGAAGGGAGAAAGAAAAGAAGGAAGGAAGGGAGGAAAGACAGAAGGAAGGGAGGAAAGAAGGAAGGAAGGAAAGAAGGGAGGAAAGAAGGAAGGAAGGGAAAAAGAAGGAAGGAAAGCAGGAAGGAAGGGAGAAAAGAAGGAAGGAAAGAAGGAAGAAAAGAAGGAAGGAAGGAAAGAAGAGAGGAAAGAAGGAAGGAAGGGGGGAAAGAAGGAAGGAAGGGAGAAAATAAGGAAGGAAGGAAAGAAGGAAGGAAGGAAGGGATGAAAGAAGGAAGGAAGGGAAAAAGAAAAGAAGGAAGGAAGGGAGGAAAGAAGGGAGGAAGGAAAGAAGGGAGGGAAGAGGAAGGAATGGAAAAAGAAGGAAGGAAAGCAGGAAGGAAGGGAGAAAAGAAGGGAGGAAAGAAGGAAGGGAGAAAAGAAGGGAGAAAAGAAGGAAGGAAGGAAAGAAGGGATGAAAGAAGGAAGGAAGGGAAAAAAGAAGGAAGGACGGAAATAAGGGGGAAAAGAAGGAAGGAAGGGAGAAAAGAAGGAAGGAAGGAAATAAGGGAGGGAAGAAGGAAGGTAGGAAAGAAGGGAAGAAGGAAGAAAGAAAAGAAGGAAGGAAAGAAGGAAGGAAGGGAGAAAAGAAGGAAGGAAGGAAGGAAGGAAGGAAGGAAGGAAGGGAGAAAAGAAGGAAGGGGGAAGGAAGGAAGGGAGAAAAGAGGAAGGGAGAAGGAAGGAGAGAGCAGGAGGAAAGAAGGAACAGGAGAATTATGTCATTTTGACCCAAAGACAGTACAAGGGTTAAACAACCATCAGCAGATCCTGTGGTCATCTGTGGTTGTGGCCCTGCTGCTTCCAGGCTGCAAGGGGTGCTGGTTCCTGGGCAGGTTGCTCCTGGCCACACCAGTGCTAGAGATATGGGCGTGGAGGCCAGATGAGATGTGGTCCGACTCCAGATTTATCCTGTTCCAGAGTGATAGACGCATCAGGGTAAGAAGAGGGTGAATGAAGGCATGCACCCATCAAGCCTAAAGCCTCACGTACAACCTCCAGTTGGTCAGGGTAAGCTTCAGCAACATTATGTGCCCAAAGAATGATGTCAGCTGGCTGCATATACTGAATGACCAGGCTATTCCATCAGTGGACTTGTTATCCCCTTTTTACTTCACTAAAATGTATAAGAGACAAACAGTTTGAACTCTGTTCATTAGTCATCTCCATAATACATCTTCCTATGTTTTATCTTATGGTGGATGTCCATTGTATGCAACAAATCACTCACATCACACATATCCCATCAATTTTGGTGGACAACAATGATGGCTATGAGATACTTATAATTAATAAAAAATGGAAGAGGAGAAGAGAAGGGGGGGTGATGGGCACCACTCAGTGGATCATGTTGGTGTCCCCTGCAGCGTAGGCCTATAGCAGCATACTGTATCTACAACGAAGCTGGTTTGAGACTAAGTTTACACTAACTAGAGGTTTACTAACACTAACTAGAGGTTTACTAAACACTAACTAGAGGTTTACTAAACACTAACCAAAGGTTTACTAAACACTAACTATAGCCTTTACTAAACAGAAAGGTTTTAAGTTTAGTTTTAAAGGTGGAGGTGGTGTCAGCCTCCTTAACCCAGATTGGAAGTTGGTTCCAAAGTAATGGTGCCTGATAGCAGAACGCCCGCCCTCCAAATCTACATTTAGATACTCTAGGAACTACCAGTAAACCTGCACTCTGAGAACGAGCTCTGTTAGGAACATAAGGTACTATTAAGTCTTGCAAAAATCACGGAGCTAAGCTGTTTTGGGCTTTATATGCAAATTATAAAATTTTGAATTGGATTCTGAATTTTACAGGTAGCCAATAGAGCGAAGCCAACACTGGAGAGACGTGGTCTCTCCTGCTGATTCCTGTCAGCACTCGGATCAGCTGGAGCCTATTCAGCAAATTACTTGGACATCCTGCTAATAACACATTACAGTAATCTAGTCTAGAAGATACAAACGCATTAACTAGTTTTTTCTGTTTTTTATTGAATCTAATCATGAAAGTAAACAGATATTTGTTTACAATTTGAAACAACATAAGTAGGGGCCGAGCACTGACAGTGCGAGGGCCCTATTGTATCTGTAGGAATTGTTCTCGTTTTTCTCGTTATTTTTATTTTTCCGACGAAATGAGGGCCTTTTTGCCCCCCTAAACGTGCCCCACAAGTCACCAAATTTTGCACGCAAGCCAGGCCTGGTGAAAAATTTGATATTTAATGGTTTGCATTAATGGGCGTGGCCTAATGGCTCAACAGCGCCCCCTAGAAAACTTTGTGCCTCAAGCCCCACAATACGGTTTGATGTACATGCACGAAAATCGGTACACACCTGTATCATGTCGCAACTTAAAGAAAAGTCTCTTGGCGCCATGGTCGAAACCGAACAGGAAATCGGCTATTTTTAATTAAGCGTGTAATTTTGCCGCAATTTATGCCATTTCTTCGGTCGTTTCTTCGGCCGTTTCTTCGCCCGAACCGTAAAGTACACCCAGGTGTGTTATACATCAAAATGTGCATCTCAATCCTACGACGATGCGCATTACTTTTCTCAGTCAAAAGCGTTACCGTGACGACGCTAGACGCCTAAAAGCGTGCCCCCCCCTTCATCTGATTGGTCCATATTTGATAGTTCCTATTTTCTGCCATAACCTTTGAATGGTTTGACATAAAGACTCGTGGGTGGTGTCATTGGACTCGGTTTTCAGTCCTTGAACATAATTGGTGCAGATTAGCCCCGCCTCTTCTTCTGATTGGTCGATATTTAATAGTCCCTATTTTATATCATAACTTTTGAATGGTTTGACATAAAGAGTCGTGGGTGGTGTCAGCTGACTCGATTTTGAGTACTTGACCTTCATTGGCATGAATTAGCCCCGTCCCTTCTTCTGATTGGTCGATATGTGATAGTTTACTTTTGAATGGTTTGATATAGAGTCGTGGGTGGTGTCATCTGCTAAATGTCCAGGCCTGAAGAATCTACATCAAGTCATACAAGCTTCCACTCCAGCCTGAACGTGCACAAGGGTGCGAGGGTCCGTTCATCGCTGCTTGCAGCTTTAATTTGCTGTTATATCTCTTTTGGACACACTGGATCACCATATATGAACTATGCAAGTTTCTCTTAGAACTAGTACTATTACTACTACATCTTGTACTTTGAAAAATTATACTGTCAATGTATTTTCTCAATTAATTCATTGGTTTCAAAATTTCTCATAAAAAAAGGTTATTCTACTACTCTCTGTACTTCTCCTCTTGCATTTTTCATTCCATGACTTTGATAGAGAGTAGGCACCTAAAGGTCATTCTTTGTTCTTTTGCAATAATGATGCTCTAATAATGATTCATGGTGTCATGCAGATTATGTTTAGGAATACTACCTGCATGAATACTACGGAGCCACACTGATGGTTGACTTCATGCCTTTCTGGCCAAAACACCTGGCCTCAAGGACATATGTTACTTTGGTAGTGGTGTATCACAAGTTAGGTAAGTGGTAACTGGAGACTTACTTTTTGGGGATTCCTGACAAGCTTACATGCACAGAAAAGGTAGAACGCCCTTATTCTCAACAATCATGTAGCATCCAGATATGTTACAGCATTGCTGTTGGTAAATTGCATTGCTCCTCCTGAGCACAGAGAAACACTTTTAGGCTGCAGCCTCACCTTCTGGAGAACTTCATCTGGTGTGATGATCTTTTCTCCAGCATTCATTTAAGACTAATAATCTCAGATTGGTCTTTTTACTCCTGTGCCAATGTGTATGCTTTGCCCACTGTAATATAAAACTAACATTTAGGTCCACTTCACTTTATAAAGACACAAAAAAAAGTAACTGGACAGTCATCAAAACCACAAAGTCCAGACACAGGAATTCGGGACCTATTTTTTTAGACCGAAGAACTTTTAGTCAATTTTTAAATGCAGTGGAATAATGCGTGTGCATAGTCTTGAGTTTAGAAATTTCTATTGCTTTTTATTAACATTCCCCATCTTTGATCTCAGTAAATTATGTTCCCCCGGGTACAATCAAGCCATGGTCACAGGGAGCGAAAAGCACTATGGTCCGGCATAAAGGTTTTACCCCATCTTCAGGGTGACTCAAGTCCTACAGGGGGCATTTCAAAACCAGAACGCTTCAAAACACTGCGTGCTTGACTGAATTTATGAGATTACAGGTGGAACTTCAATATCACATAATTGCATTGTAGTCTGCTCGTTTTAATATCTCGCCATGATTTTTTCTTTCAATACTTTTACAAATACATAAAATTAGTGTTTTGACTTCAACAATATCTCCTTGTACATTCAAATCTAAAAAAAACCTCAGTCTACACAGCATAATGCAATGTTCATGTATAAAACGGAGCCTGCTCGTGGCGTTTAATATCAAAAATCCATCCTGTATACCATTCTGATGACTGACATCCTGTTAGATTGTTCTGCTCTGTGTAAATTGATGTAGTTCACCAGTGGTGAAGCGTCAAAAGCATTGCAATCGTCTTCACGCTGTACACTGTCATTTAGCCAGGAAGTACAGTTTATAGAACTGACATATTATGGCATCTAAAACCTATTTTAAACAGGCCTTGAATGTCTTAAAAACAAGCTTTTGATTTTTTTTGCTAAATAAATTAGAAATTCAGCCTCTGAGCCATTTATCTTCCCATTCTCTAACCTCATTATCTATGCAGGATTCTGAGTGGGTGGGGCTATGATAATGAGGCTCTGTGCTGATTGTCTGCCTGAATGACGCGATACACCGCTACGAAAAAATGGCGGAAGCTCCGGCCGGTGAAGTTAGTTGTTGTTGTGATTGTTCCAGCCAGAGTTAGTTGTGGGCGTGGTTTCACACATCGGAGGCCAACCTATGTAAATCAGCAGAATCTGAACGGCTCATCCAGGCGGCTGTACAGACCCTGCAGAATTTGGTTGCTTTCCTCCTTCTCTGAGTTGGCAGGCTGAGGGGAGACCACTTTATATATGTTAAAGCAAGAGAAAACCTGCTTTTCATAAGAGGTCTCCTTTAAATATGTTTAAGAGCATTTTAAAAATTTGATGAAAAGCTAAATAAATTGGCATTGAAATAATCCTGCATAACAAATGTGTATGATATGATAATGGCATATTGTATTGAAATATTTTTCGACCAACAGATATGAGAAAGTTAAAGACATTACCAAAATGCTGAGTAATTTCCTTTCTACATTCAAGGTGTTAAATTATCCTTTTCCAAGAGCACCTTGTCGTGAACTACGCTCTCCTTTGAGTTCCTAAACACTTTAATGTCATCTTAGTGGCACTTACCTGCACATATTTAAATACTGTTTAACTGCACTGCTTTGTGATCCATTATTTTGGTGTAGTTTGCGTGTATTCCCTTGTTGTAAGTTGCTTTGGATAAAAGCAACTTACAGTCTTATTTCAAGATTTAATACAAAAATTCACTAATTTCAATGTGTTGAATTAACAAAAATGTCCTACCTAACATGGACATTGAATATTTTTATGCAAAATTGTAAGGTAGTTATTGCAACTCATTTGAGCATTTCATGGAACTGAAATTTGTATACAGCATACTTAAAAAAAAAAAGAAAATCTAATTTCCTTTCAACAAAAACATGAGTGGAAAAAAAAGCACTTTACAGAAGCCAACATGCAGGTCACGTACTCCAAATGCATCTATTGCAAAAACCTTCTAATGTCCAAGCCATAAACTATTATGGTATAAATACTGGCAATCTGCTATTATGCATCGGGTTTTTTACTTAATGTCAAGTTCTGTTTTAATGGCACTGTCAAGTGGGTAGATGAGGACCCAAATGCAGGAGAGCAGAAGGGGAGATGGGAACCAGGGAAGGTAAAACAGAACTGAAACACAGGTTTCAAAATAAAACAGGAACTAAATAAGAAGAGGTCACCACACCTGAGATCTCATCACTAGCTATAGGTATGTAAACTGAATTGATTATGTTTTAGGGGACACAAAAAACAAGTAATGTAATTATTTAAGGACAACTAAACCAGTGTTTCTGCATTGAGGATCCATGAAAAAGTATATAATTTGAAGTGGAAGACAACTTTTCTTTGATACTGTCTCATTCCAGCAAGATAAAAATACACACTTGCTCTTGGATGACACTTGATCTGTCCAGCACAGTTGGCAGCTTTGTCACTTCCATTGGTTTCCAGAGATGTGCACAGTCGATGCTGATTGTTTAAAAAAAGCTATGAAGAAAAACAATGACAGCAGTGACCTTATTGCTCTTAGACTTTCAGTTCAAACTCCTCTGTTGTATCTACAATGTTTTCCAGTGAAGATGGGGACACATCAAACTGGTGGTATAAAAGACAGATACATATATTTTATCTTCAAAGCATCTTGGTTCACAGATGAAAGAGCTTGGATTTTTCTCCTTCATGTCCTCTGCTGCATATTCACTGTCGTAGATTTCTGTTGGAGACATGGTGAAATCAGGCTGGTTATTAGAAATAAACATCTGAGCCAGCAATGAAGCCCAAAGAAAACAAGAAACAAGAAGGGAGAAAAAAACCTGAACGTCTTTAAAAACTCAAGTTTTGTGGTCGTGAAATGAACAGACAGTTGTAACTTACGTGGTCTGGGATATTCTTCTCAGTTTCTTTTCTTGCATCTTCACCATGGCTAATTTCAATTGGAGATGTGAGAAACTAACAGGTGAGGAGAGGACCCAGATGCAGGAGAACTGAGGCACCAGAAGTAAAGTCCTTTTATTAAAACAAAAACGCTGCAGAGGCAGGAATCCAAAACAATTAAACTCAAAACGTCCACAACAAAACCACAAATGGAATTTCTTTTTTAAAAGTCTCTACTACAAGAGAAAAGATAAAACTCCAAAAAGGCCAGGGACAAAAGCACCAAAGCACTGCCTTCAAATTAAAATGTACCATGAAAAGAAAATAATTCCTCTTTAATGATGCTTATTTTGTGCCAGTATGATGTAAAATGTCACCATTCTTCAATAAACAATAGTTATCAAATAGTTTTAATATAGTTTTGTTCTGAAGAAAAAAAACACACATTTCAGATTAAGTTAATGCAGAAACCCAGTCAATTCCAAACTTAACTTCAAATTCAAACAATCTTTATTTATCTGTGAAGCAAAATAAATTAAGAGGTTCCTCTACTTTTTCGTGCATCTCCTGAGGCAAGCTAGATCCTTTTTGATGTTGCTGAACTTCCTTTACATGTGTATTCATGTTCATCCTTCACAGCAGAACCATGTAAGGTAAAAGTTGCAATGCTAACCAACAAAAATGGGCATATTCTGGACTTCTTCTTTCCCCACCATGTTGATACTGGCTGGGCCAGGTATATTAATGGCTGCCTATTTGGCATTCCTCTAAATTACTGTATGTATTTCAAAATGGTGAAAGCTGCAACTGCAGGGCAGCAATTCAACCCTAAACTGCACGCTCACCATCAGCCCCTCCCTTCTTAATGGAAAACACATTCGGTATTGATCCAAGTCACACAGGGGAGGGATGCTCTTCAGGTTACTGTTTTTAGATCGATTTGACAAGCTTTAGACTTATTCCACATCTTTGAGTAACTTTTTTTTTAAGTTGCTCAGAAGTGCTGCGACCTTTGACCGAACTGTAATTTGTTTCTGAATGAGACCGCCACTTCTGCTGATCCTCTCTTCTTTCAGTGTGCAGCAGTAGAAAAAAATTATTAATTACCCATAACCATATCTGGATAATTGTGTGGAAGTTTGGGGCAACACATATATAAGCAATTTACAACCGCTATTCAGACTGCAAAAAAAAGCAATCAGGATACTTCACAATGTGGGTTATAAGGATCACACTAACACACTGTTTTTAAAGTCGCATGTGTTGAAATTCTGGGACATTGTCAAACTAAAAACTCTACAAATCATATTCAAAGCGAGAACTGATTTACTTCCAGGCAATTTACAGAAAATGTTTTGTGACAGGGAGGGGGGTTATAATTTAAGAGGAAAATTTAATTTAAAAAAACAATGTGTTGATTCTAAAAGGAAAAGCATGTGTATCTCAGTTGTTGGAGTGGATCCATGTGTTGGGTGATGGGTTGAAGCAATGTACAAATATAAATCAATTTAAAAAACGGTACAAAAATGAAGTTCTGGGAAGTTATTTGATTGAGGAGTTATGTTAAGGAAAGATTGTGTTTGTTAGCTGGTTAGGTGCGAAGGCTCAACCAATGGGAAAATCTGTAGCCTAATAGGTAAATTAGCAGCTATTTATTATTAATATTTATGTTTAATTTATAATAGAGGTAACAAAGGGGCAGGGTTAAAGGAGCATGAGGCTCCTTTTAAGAAATGAGACTCTCTAGCGCCACCCTTTGCCACGACGGCCGTCGGGGGTACTGCAGCCAACAGTGAAGCCGGCACGGGAGAACGGGGAGAACGTGCATGCAGCGTCATGTGACGTCACATCTGCAGGACAGCGCGGGAAACTCTGCCCCACAATTGCAGCACATTTTGCAGCACACAGCCTGTTCAAGGCAACGGACAGATATACTAGAGGGCTCATTCTTTTTGGTTTGGAACGCTTCATCTGACATTATTACTAGAAAAATTAAAACGTATACAATTTTTTTTCATAAATCCAGCCTCAAGCTCCTTTAAATAAGTTTTAATAAGTCATGGGCCTGGGGAGTGTGTGCCTCTTCCATCACCGTGGGTTTCCTGGCTTCCTCCTCCCATGGTCATGGGGGCTCCGCCCGGGGCTTCCCTCTGTTGCCTGCAGGGAGGGGGGGGCCTTGCTGGCGGGGGGTTTTCTCTCTTCCTCTCTCTTCTGGTCCTCCATGGGGCTGTGGGTGGCCTGGGTTTGGGTTTCTCCCTTGTCGGCTTCTGGTCTCTAGGGTGGCGGAGTTGTACCTCCCTCCTCCACTACAGTTACAGTTCAGGTAGAGCATCGTTTTGACTTTGCACACACACAGTTACACAGACATACACACCTGCTCACTCACCTAGACACTCACTCCACAGTTTTGGGGGACAGATAATCGCAGTAGCCTAGTCTTGAGTCAGTTTCAGAGATCTGAAATGGTTGCTGCTTGTGTCTCTGCCTGTTCTCGTGTCTGTTTCTTTGTTTGTTTTATTTCTTACAGATTTCAAAGGCTTGTGCCCATTGTACATTTCCCTGTGTTTCTCTCACTTCAGACTAGCAGCGGATGCCAAATCCCCCCAACCCTCCCCCACATATGTTTATATTAATTATAAAAAAAACATGATATGTTATATATTAAATTGATTATATAATAAAATGCATATACATGCTTTAGGTTTTTACCAAACTAGGTATTAACCATTAATATATATAGAGACAAAAAAAAATCATTGTGATTTCAGTTGAGTTTATTGGAATAATGCCATAAAAGCCATTGAGACCGACTCATCTCCTGAGCACTTCACAGAGAAAGCATACAAATTCAAGTCCTATTGATTACAATCCACTTCAACTCAGTTACATTATACTCATTTCACCTCCAACAAAAGGACTTAAAGGTACATGCCTGTGTCATTGGGAGAATGAGAAAATGGGGGCGACAATGTGCTCTTGGAAAAGGGCTTGGCCTTGACCTGGCTGGTTCACCAAGCACGTCACAAATCTGGCTTGGGTTCTTGGCAGTTCATACTTACTATGTCTGTACTTTGGTGGACAGGACGACATAGTCTTGTTTTACTGCTTTAGGCTAGGCATTGCGCTCAATGACATCACAACTCTAGTAGTGGGCCCACACAACCCCGAAAAACATGGACATTTTCCCTGCTAATCATCCTATTTGAAAATGTCCATGTTTTTCGCGGTTGTGTGGGCCCACTACTAGAGTTGTGATGTCATTGAGCACAATGCGTAGCCTAAAGCAGTAAAACAAGACAGATTCTAGGATTCTAGGAGTTCAGAGGCTTAAGCCTGAATTATGGTTCGGCATTCAATCAACGCAGAGCCTACGCCGTAGGGTACGCGGCTACGCGGGAGTTTCTCCGTAGCCTACGCCGTAGCCTAACGTGCACCTCCCAAAACATTTAACTACGCGTCGAGGCGACGCAGACCCAACGCAGACCGAGAGGGCTGTGATTGGTTCGTTTGGTAGCAACGCATTTCCGGTTCTGGTTCGTGAGGCAGTCGTGAACTTTCAGCGCTCTTTTCTTCGTGTGTGTGTGATTTATTTATTTATTTTTTGGGTTGTTTTGGTTTTTTGTTGTCCTTATCTCTTTGATTCACTGTGACCGGAAAAACCGGAAGCTAAACAAAGTATCAACTAGCGCTCTGGGGGGGTACTGCACCGGGGCGAAAAGGGCAACGGTGTAACGCAGAACCTTAAATCAGGCTTTAGCCAGGTGCGTGCGCTTGCGTCGGGGGGGGGGGGCTCTGATATCCATTGATAAAATTTGCCGTGGAGGCGTTCGATTTGTAGAAGCTGGCAGCGACAAGAGGGAAACACTTCTTCTTCTATGCAAGCAGGCTACATGCTGCGTTCCCGGACATGCTGCCACTCTCCGGTGAATTCCAGTACTGCGCATTATACTCAGACCGGCTCAGAAGCGAGATCTGGGGCTCTTCAGAAAATGTCCGGGGATGTGGCCCAAATAGCCACTCCCTAGATCCAACCAAAAATTTAAAAATGGGAGAAAAACACACTTGCATGGAAATATCTTAAAATAATATTACACAACAGAGCAACTACCGTTGTTGTGTTGCTGAAAACCATGACAAGTCTGCACTGGATAAAATATCCAGAGTAAGGAAACATCCGGGATCTCATTCTTACTTGACTGGATGGAGGCTGTGAATGTGAACAGTACTTTAGCTGTGACTGATGGTGTCTCAGAAGACCACATAAACACAAGAACAGACCATGAAGCATATTGAGAAATGTCCTTTGTCTCCTGTTGACTGGGCGGAGCTGAGTCATTGCCAGAGATGCAACTAGCTGTGCTTTGCTGAGCAGAATATAAATGAAACCTGCAAGTTCATGATGAGTTTTTCTCATCTGCTTTCTGGCTCAGGAGTGAGACTTTTAAAACAATAAAATATCAATCCATAAAAAAAAGACAAAGATGAATTTTAACAGAAGCTCAGAGTAAGAGCCAGGCGGGCGATACACTGCAACAAAAATGAGTGGTTTTTAATATCTCCACTGTGAGAGAGAAACTTCAAACACACTCAGAGTTTTAAGCAAGACTGATTCTAAAACTGATTAATGAACTGTTGTCAACTCAACTTTAGTCTGTTTTCGGCGGGTTTTGTTGTGAGAGACAGATGAGAGGCTGCAGCCCAACATGACGCCAAGGCTTGATGAACAACTTGTATTTTGCACCGCAAAAAATAATACCATCATTCAATTGCAATTGGATAAAAAAAACTTACTCCTTCTAAAATCCAATGAAAATGCTGGCAGTACCAGTAGGGTTATGGTGTTTCAGAGCCACTGCTACATGTAAGCTACAGACTGTTTGATTTGATTTACATTTATTTGTTATAGAGGGACAATGTACATTAATTAACATTTTAAAAATGTAAATGCACCTAATTGTAGCCAAAAGGCTAATTTCCATTGGCGGTCCTCTGCCAGGAAGGAACACAAGGTGTAGTAATAAAAGCAACAAATTACAGTAAAAACAAATACATGTTATAGATACAATATTTAAAAGTAACACATACACATACACACATACACATAGCTCCTCCCCCTAAAGGCTGAGTTATGGTTCTGCATCAGAACAACGCCGTGCCTACGGCACGCTGTCAGGTGTTGACGCGTACCCTACATAGATATAGACATATAGATCTAGACTGTCCATGGTTGTGGGTTTCTTTTGATGTACTGAGGCACGGAATTTTTCCCCCTGAAAGGCACAATCTGCTCATCAATAGAGATGGTCCTCCACTCGCAGATCTAGACAGTGTTTCTTTATGGAGTCATAGAGTGGTCTGACCTTGTAGAAAATGTCATTGTCTTCAGCAGGCCTCTCATTTGTCATGGTCACAGTTTCATAGGTTTTTTTTACTGTGTTACTGACACTCCTGTCATCTAGATCCTGCCACCCTCATCAGCCTCATTCCCTTCACCTGTGCTTCCCTGGCCCAGCTCCACACCTGGTTTCCCTCATCAGTTTCCCCTTCATATACCGGCCCATTTCCTCATACCGGTTGCCAGATTGTCGAGTGTTTTTGCCTCGCTTTCCAGCCTTCCTGTTCTGTTCTGTTTCTGCCTGCCTGCTTGCCTGCCTGCCTGCCTGCGACCCTGCGACCCTGCATGAGACCCTGCATGACTCCTGGTTTTTGGATTTTGCCTGCCCCTTCGGATTGTTTGCCTGATCTGCCTGACTACCCGGTTTTGAACCCTGCCTGCCTTGGACCTGAATAAAGCCTCTTGGACTCTGACCTGCCTGGTGTTTTGCATTTGGGTTCTCTGTCCTGTCTGAGCCTTGACATCATTGTTGTTCACCACATGCAGGTTGGAGCGAAGCTGGAAAAATCGGTCACGAGATGGTATCCCAGAAAAGGCCTACTGTATGTTGATTTTGGAAGACCAGTACATTCACGTTCGCTCTTGGCAAACCCAGTGCCCTCTATTGCCAAATGTACACCAACAGGGCTTCAATCTCAGAAGTTGATGCATGTTTATACCCCCTGACTGCATTTTGTTCTGCATAGATAAGTCATGATCCCTCACCCTAACCCAGGTTTCTGCATCTAAGAACGACAGATTTTTGGCCTGTTCAGGTTGTGGAAAACCATGTTCAGCTTTGGCTTGTACCTGGCTAAATTTCCTCAAAGGCAGCAGAATCCACATCCTCCTCAGCAGAATATGAGCAGAAAGAAGCAACCACATTGGTGCCCCCACACCCCCCCACTAGAGGATCAGAAGATCCATCACCAGAAGGGCCCGCGGATCGCGGAAGTGAGGATGGGGCAGGCTGGTCAGGATGCAGACAGTGAAAATCAGAAATGAACTGAGGGCCCACAATGAACCAAGCAGGCACCCAGGAACACTCCTAGGGACCGTACCCCTCCCAATCCACAACATATTGCATCCCACGTCAACGATGCCAAGAGCAAAGGGGGCGCCTGACAGCGTACACAGGTCTGCCATCAAGGAGCTGAGGAGGGTGAATGGGAGAAACCAGAGGACTCTCACAGACTGTCTTGATCGGGGAAACATGGATGGTTGGGTGGATCTTCATGGACTGGGGAAGCTGAAGACCTACCGCCTATTCATACATTCCATTTTTCAATATTATGGGTCAAAGACGTATAAGGCCTTTGAGTAGGCCATTTTTAAAATACTTAAAATAAAGATATTTTTGACCATTTTCCAAACATTTGAAATGTAGTGTACACATACATGTATGTGAAAACTTCAAACAAAGGTATTTTAGTGTTTTTAAACCTTTAAAACGTCATTTGGGGCGACCATTTATCTCAAAATTAATAGATTTCCATAACAAAATTTATATTTTAATAAGTATAAGTAATTAAATTAACTGTTCAAGAAAGATAGACACATTTTTCCTTTCATTTTTTGAAAACCATTTTTAAATACATTCTATCCATAATGGCAGTGTCACCCTCTTATTACTTACTCTAAAATTCATAAAACTGATTTAAAATGTTTACAAGGTGTATCCACTTATGCATGCTATACCAATAATTTATATTTGAACCAAAACTGATAGACATTCAATTTTGAATTTGATACAGAATTGCCATTTGTTGGTTACCCCACATGACAGGTGGTCACCCCACATGATGCTTTCAAGTTTAATCAAATATAACAGGCTAACAGTTAGCTATATGATCTAAGCTAGCTACTTCTCACCACATATCACTAACAAATTTACCTTCAAAATATAGATTTGCAAATAAAACGAATTATTTACAGTTTTAGGGTGGTCACCCCACATGATATCAAAATGTGACGTATACACTGATGCAGTTAGAAGGAGGATTTATTTGTAAAGGAGAGAGAGACTACTGACCTGCAGGTTGTCTCTCTGGGACCCTCATGGAGTAACTGGCTGATGCAACATCCTCTTTGAGATGATTGTCAATATAAAAGTCCCTCAATTGTATTTTTTTCATGGTCACCCCAGATGATAATTCAGACAATGAACATATTCGGACAAGATTAGTTTGTGTATTATGATTGAAATGTGTGTACAAATGTTCCATAACTTTGTCAATAAATCTAAAACAAGTTTGAAAGTATGCCCAATAGGGCAAGCATTATTTTTAAATTGTTTTAATGTGATTTAAAACCAGTTGTCCAAACAGAAGTCAAGGCCGGACGGTCACCCCACATGATGTTTTCACACTTCAGATGGCAGAAAATGACCAATAACCAACATGTTTAAATAAAATAAGAGTGGGCACATGTAGAAGGAACGTATTAGACATACATGTTATATTTTTTATTCATTTTTATGTTTATTATTAGGTAAAAAGTTCAATCGGACAGAAAAAGTAAGCGTCACGTCTTTGACCCTTATATAAAAACTATGAAATTGTGGCACAAATATCTATAAATGTGAATAAAACTGCCTAACTTTGACGTGTGGGATGAAGCCCTGCAATGCCTCTCTTCTGTGGTGGATTGTTTTCAAACGTCAAGAAGCAAAGCTATACTGCCGTTTTAAATGAACATTAAACGTCCAATAGAATTGACTTGGGGGTTCATGTGGTGGTAAATGTTGCAAAAAGTAAAAAAAAAACCCTGTCATGTGACGTCCATTGTAATGGACACAAGGTCTGAAGGGTTAAGGTCAGGCATTGCAAACAGTTGGGGCTAGATTTTGAAAAACACTTTGGCTTTTGTTAAAACTCACAAGGCGCCAAATAGAAGCCTCTTTTTTTCATGAGTCATGCCTCTATTAGAATATATCCAAAAAGTGTCCCAGTAAAAATAATCCCACATGATAAAAACAACTGTGAGGCTGGATTATACAGTTACATTAAATTTAAGTAAAAGACATAAAATAAACTGGTGGACAAGAGTTTTAAATGGATGAATGATCAATCTTAAACATTCCTTAGAATATTTTTTTTTATGAAAAACAAAATCTAACATCTGAAGAATGTTAAACACCACAAAAAGAGATTTTTCCAATATTTCATAACAAGTAATGATCCTGAAAAGCCTTTGGTCAAAGTGTACAAAGAAAACCGATAAAAGAAATCAGTTCCTGAATGCATTCACTGTGCTCTGTAGCTTATTATAAATAATTTGAATAGAACCTTACTTCTTTCGAGTAAAGAAGGAAGATTCTATTACAATCATACATTAGATGAAAGCACGCCTGAATATCAGGCTTTGTCTTTGTGGTCGTCTATTGTGGCATTGAATACAGGTTATTTCCCTTCTTGAGCAATGAAGGCCTCCACTTCCTGCTCTCATATGAGTGTGGCTGTTTGTCTGTGTGCTTGACCATGAATGGTTCTTTGTGTTCACCAGTAACTCTGTATCATTGATTTAACACATGCCTCCGGCTGGAAGCGGCTGAAAACGAATCCTGATATTTTCTTAAATGGTAATTCTTCAATAGATTAGCTGACAGCCGTAGCATACTTAGATTAGATTAGATTAGATTGTCCTTTATTCCTCCCTCAATGGGGAAATTCTCTTTGTGCAGCAGCAGTACACTCAACACACACATGCAGGGAAAGGCTAAAAGAAAGTCAAAAATATATAATTACAAAATATAAACTTAACTATAAATTGTTTTGGCCCAAATCATAGATTATTGTGAGCAATGGAAAATGTGCAGAAAAAGGGCCTCAATAGCAACATTTTCCCTGACTTTCATGTCTTTGTAGATGTGAATGAACCTCAAGATGATTCTTTTTTTTTCAATATACATTGGAATGAAAATAAAAGTAGTGCAGTAATGGCGCTTTTTGCACTAGTCCCGCCTCCGCCCGGCTCGGCTCGGCTCGGCCCGGCTCGGCGCGGCTCGTCGCGGCTCCACCTGTTTTGTCCCCGTGTGTTTTTCCACAGCCAGGGGAGAAGTGGGCAGGTTGGGGTGAAGCTGCTGTGACGTACTCGATTGCGCAACCCCTTTGTTCATGTCGGCGCTGATGAGAAATCAGCTGGAGCCGCGAGCGGCTGAGAGTAAAACAGCCCGTCTACATCCCTTTTTTAATTTTCTCGACAGCCACCAGGTTTATGAACATCTGCACCTCAGAGTTGGATCACCAAACAGACGTTTGTGCTGTATAATAAAATCGCTGCGAGCCGCGAGTTGCCTCGCGCTGACTCCCGCTTCCTGATTCAAACGTCTGACGGCCCCGCCCCCCGACCAATCAGGGGCCTGTAGTTTGATGCCGGCCCACCCCCCGACCAATCGGTGGCGAGGAGGGTGGTGACCTCAGAAATAGTCCCGGCTCAGCCCGGATAGAACCTCGCCAGAATGGTTACAGAAATAGTATCGGCTTGGAGCGGCTCTGTCCGCCTCAGCCCCTAGTGAAAAAGCGCAAAACGGGGCCGTGGCGGGTAGAACCGAGGTGAAGCGGGACTAGTGGAAAAGGGCCATAAGAGAATGAAAGAGAAACAGTGCAAAAAAAGCGGGTAGGATGTTTATGAGGTAGACAGATATTGCACGTCTTGTTATTATTGTCCGTTACTACTGTGATCAGCCTGGTTGTGGAGTCTGATGGCAGCGGGGAGGAAGTACCTGCGATGCCTCTCAGTGATGCATCGCGGGTGATGAAGCCGGTCACTGATGGAGCTCTCCAGGGCTCTGACAGTCTCATGAAGGGGGGGGGGGGCTTAAGGCTGAATTATGGTTCTGTGTTAAACCTAGTCGTTTACACCGTGTCATAACTGCATGAGAGCGTCCGACAATCGCGTTGCACTGCGTGACATCGGACGCTCTCTGTCCACACTGAAACCGTTAACATGCAGTTCTGTTATTAATTAATAATTAATAGAATCAGGGCGTCCGACAAATGTTCAGCTCAAAACGTTGCGCTGCTCTGCGTCGCTCGCGGCCAGTTAGGACAGTCCAACAGAAAATAAAGCAATGGAATTGATTTTGTCACTGATGCTCGCTCGCATCGATTGCAGTTAGGACACGCTTTAATAGTGTACGCAGCCGGCTGCTTTTCTGCCCAGAGCGATGCTTTGTTCCCTCCCCTGCTACCCGTCATTCAGGCAGCCAATCAGCACAGAGCCTCATAATCATAGCCCCGCCCACTCAGAATCCTGCATAGAGAATGAGGTTAGAGAATGGGAAGATAAAGTTTCACTTTGAGGTTATTTCTTATTGCAACAAACGGGCTTTTGTTTTGTCTCACTTGCTTTGTAGCAGAAAAACATTAATTTTTTTGCTACAAAGAAGCATGAATCAATAACAGAAAATAAAATGCTGCTTTAGTCATTAAAATCCTCCTCTTCCCTTCTTGTTTTCACAGCAAGTTGAGCATTTCCTGTCTGGGCTTTTTAATTACCACAGAAACAGGATGTTCAGATTTTCAGGACTGTAACTATTTATATTTCACACAGAAAGAAACATTACTCTCAAGTAGGAAACAATCAAGGCAGCTTCTAATCTTCCCAGGGTGGATGTGTCAGCAGGTTCCACTGCAGTTCAGGGGCAATGCTCCGATACATTTGAAAACCAAAACATCTGACATCCTACAGGGCCCATGTAGCACGTTAAATGATAACGTCTAACGCAGTACAATTAGAAAAAGCTGAAAAAGTCTGGTTTGTTTTAGAAACGTTAACAGGAAAAAACATCACTTCTGTAAAAAGATCAAATATAAAATATAATATAAATTCAATATATTTGCTCCAGTCTCTGTACCATCCATTCAGTTATGCTTTTTATTCTGATCAGGGTTATGTTAAAACAAATAAATCCATTAAAAAATATATATTTTGTTCAGAGTTTCTGCTCAAAGGATGCTTAAATCCTAGCTATGCCAAAAAAACAATTCTCCTACAAAATTCACAGAGAAGCTAAAGAGAGCTACTCTTGTATAAAAGGGTTCAATACGACAAGCTCAAATGATGAATTGGGCCATTATAACCAAGGTTGCACTTAAAGAAGCAGAACCGTGGCGACCTCAACCGTATAAACCCACAGGCGACTTGTCAAACAGCACATAGACTCAGAGTAAATACTCTCACTTGTTTTATTGATCAGGAACATGTCATGTTTCATGTATACTGAGAAATAAATCAACACCATGGGAAGTCACTCATCCCAATAGGCCGTTGACCTTTATTTTTTTCCCATGAAAGATGGATTCTGCAGAGAACGACAGCAGGTTTCAGAGCGTGTCCAGACTGTGCCCTTTCGCTTCATTCATCCTCACATGTTGTGCTCTTCCACATGAGTTGCAAATTAGATCTGCACCAATCCCGTAAGACCAAGTGAATTGTTTTTTTTTCTCTTTTTTCTCCTCTCTTGTGAGGCAGATGAGATGGGCAGACTAAGAGGTGGCAGAGGAGGTAGCTCATTCCTTTGCAACGCAGTAAAACCTGGTCGAGCTCTTGTTCAGCGACACATGCTGCGTGCACCCACACAAGCTGAATGATCACGTGCTTGTCTTTGCCCTCGGCATTCTGACGTTTTGTTTTACTGGCCTTCTATAACATCAAATAAGGCCACGTTTACACACAGCCGAGTATTTACAAAAACGGATATTTCCAGCCAAACCTACAGGAGTCAGTGTAACGAGAAGCATAAAGTCATGCTAGCCAATTGAATCCTGAAAGAAAAACATCAACAAATGACATGTGGCCAAACAAATTGTAAACACAGGTCGCACACATGATGCTGGTGACGTTTCTGTAGCGTGATTTGACGTTCTGAAGCCTAAATGTCCGTTTCCCTCCATTTACCAGCAAACGTGAAGTCGGAGTTTTTGCAAATATCCACTTTGGCCGGAGTTTTCAGGAATTATCCATTTTTGGTGACTTTGAGCTTCGTTTTCGTGTGTAAACGAACGACCAAAACACATGAAAACACCACCGTTTTTGCTACGTTTAAACGGGGCATAAGTGTAGCAGGATGATATCTGCTGTGCTATGTGGGCCTGAGTTTAGTTTTTTTCCCTAAACTACCAGGCTCTCAGCGGCCAATCACTGCAATGGGTTTGCCATAAAGGCAGATAGCAGGCAGTCGAATGGCCTCTGGCTCTGAGGTCCAAGACAGGCCCACTTCCTGGTCACCTTGCTTCCTGTTGTCTCGCTATCACCGGCTACAGGTATGGTAGCGCTCGCTGCATTGTTTGCTCTAAAGTTGCTTCACTTGCTGTTGTTACAAAAGACGTGGTGTTTTTGTAGACTTAGGTTGCTTTCACACCTGTCCCGTTTGGAGCAGTTGTTCCGAAACAGGGAGCGTTTCCCCCTAAAGATCGGTTTGTTTGATATACAGTATGTGATCACAGCAATCGCACTCGGATGCGGGACAAAACAAGCGAGCTGAGATCTCCTAGGAGAGGTGGTCTCGGCTCGCTTCCATTCCAGACCTGGAGCGGTTCGTTTGCAGTGAGAACATAATCCACACAGCACACAGAAACAAACTAGCCACACTCGCTTACAATGCCCCATAGTTGTTGTTTTTCCCGGGGTACGGAAGAGGAAACTCCTTCCGCGTTCATTTCTGACCAATGAGAGAACAGTTGGTTCGTGCATGGCATTTGTTAACAGCTTTGAACCGCTACAGACGGTTGCCTTGTGAACACAAACGCCACAAACGAAAAAAACGAAACAACTGTATCGATTAGCCCCTGAATCGGAACAAAACAAATGGGCCACAGGTCTGAAAGCACCCTTAGACTGGTGTGGGTCCCGCACCAGCGACGACAGCACTTGTGGGCCGTAACGGTCATCATACTGAATACTCTCTGTGCTTCCCTCCGGTGCTGTGTGATACCGATGCTGCTTGACTGGGCTGCTGTGTAATGGTTACTGGGAGCTGTGGTGGCTATTGCTAGCTCGTGCAGAAACCCCTGCTGATTTTGCCTATGCTTGTTTGCCCACACTTTGCAACTAATTCATGCTTGCCAACACTCACTGCGCTCCTACGGCTGTCGCTTCTCAGCTGCTTCATCTTCATCTTCATTTGTGCAATAAAGTCGGTCATGAAATCACTACACTGGCTTCCAGTGAGTCAAAGGATAGAGTTTAAAATCTTACTGCTGGTCTACAAAGACCTGAATGGTCTTGGACCAGAATACATGCTGGATCTGTTAGTTCCTATGAAGCTCCCAGACCCCTGAGGTTCATCTGGATCTGTTAGTTCCTATGAAGCTCCCAGACCCCTGAGGATCATCTGGATCTGTTAGTTCCTATGAAGCTCCCAGACCCCTGAGGATCATCTGGATCTGGTTTGTTGTGGTTCCCAAGAACAAGAACCAAGCAAGGTGAGGCAGCGTTCAGTTATCCTGCTCCTCACCGGTGGAACAAACTTCCTGTAGACCTGAGGTCTGCTCCAACTGTAGATCCTTTAAATCAGGATAAAAACATTACTGTTTACTCAAGCGTATTTTTAAATTAAATTTACCTGCTGGACTCTACTGCTCTTACTTTTTAACAACTTTTAACAACTTTTAACAGCTTTTTAAAATTATTTATAAGAAAAATTATTTTCTTATAATTTTATTTCATTTTATTTGTTATTTACTGTTTAATTGTGTCTTGCCGCTTTTAATGTTGATGTAAAGCACTTTGAATTACCTTGCGTTAAATTGTGCTATACAAATCAATTTGCCTTGCCTATATTTTGTAAGCAATATTGTTTCGGTCAGTGTTCATTTTTTCGATTAAGTTAACTTGTGTCTTTGTAGTTATTTTGTTTTTGTTTAAGTCTTTGCAGACGCTGAGGTCAGTATGTTCTGGGTTTTTCCCAGGGTCTCTTCCCCGTGGGACATGCCCGGAACACCTCAAGGGAGGTGTTGGTCGGGCATCCAATACAGATGCCCATGCCAGCTCAACTGACTCTTGATCTGAAGGAGCAGTTGCAACGACTGCAAGCTTCTCATCATTAAGGGATCGTCCAGCCACCCTGCAAAAGGAAACTCATCTTGGCTGCTTGTATCCGTATCGTGTCCATCTGGTCCTTACCCAAAGTTCATGACAATAGATGAAGGTGGGAGCGCAGAGTGACCCGTAAATTGAAAGCTTTATTTTTCCACTCAGCTCCTTCTTGACCACGTCACTCCAGTAACCGCATAACTGCAGATACTGCACTAATCCGTCTTTCAATCTCATGCTCCATCTTTCCTGCACTCGTGAACAAGACCCCGAGAAATTAAACTCTTCCACTTGAGGCACGACCTCTCCAACTACCAGGAGAAAGCACATCACCCTTTTCTGGTTGAGAACCACAGCCTTGGATTTGGAGGTGCTGATTCTTCCTCCCAGCTGCTCCGCTCTTTGCCCCAGCACATGCTGGAGTTCCTGGCCTGATCAAGCCAACAGGACAATATCATCTGCAAAAAGCAGAGATGAAATCATGTGGTTCACAAACTTGACCCCCTCCGACCCCTGCCTATAAATTTTGTCCATAAAGATTATGAACAGAACCGGTGACAAAGGACAGTCTGGAGTCCAACATGATCTTGAAACAGGTCTGACTTGCTGCCGGCAATGTGAACCAAGCAACCAACTAACCAATGCGACCCAGTCATATAGAGACCGAACAGCCCTTAGCAGAGGGGCCCGGACTCCATACTCGAGGTGCACCCTCCACAGAATACCACTAGGGACACGGTTGAATGCCTTCCCCAGACCCACAAAGCACATGTGGACTGGTTGGGTAAACTCCCATAAACCCTCAAGCGCCATGTGGAGGGTGCAAAAACTACATTGTTCCTCCTGAATCAGAGGTTTGACCATTGGCCAAATTCTTATCTTCAGTAGCCTGGCATAGACTTCCTGGGGAGGCTGAAAAGTGTGATCCTCCTATTGTTGGAACACATTCTCCGGTCCTGTCATGGTTTTGCTATTTAGTTCCTGTTTTATTTTGAAACCCGTGTCTTTGTGTTTCAGTTATGTCTTGACTTCCCTTGGTCCCATCTGCCCTGATTATCTGCACCTGTGTCTTGTCAAGCCTTCTGTTTATCTTGTCTTGTCTTTCTCTTGATCCTGGATGGTCCGTTCTGTTTCCTTCCTCCATGTGTCAGTTTGGAATAAACACGTTTTTTTGGAACTCCTGCCTCCTGGGGCCTCATGTACAAAGTTCTTGGCTTTTAACCTGAATCCGCAAATAAAATTCAACACATCCCCGCACGTTTTTTGAACATCAAAATCGACGTGGAATTGAGCGTATATGCGGGAGCACAACACTCCTCCCTGTCTCCTCCCTCAAGTAGATCAATTTGATTATGATAATGAGGATAAATATCCATTAAAAACCGCTCATCCTAACAAGGAACTTGCGAAAACAAGTAAAACAAATATTTAAAAAAACATCGGCCGTGAGATGGAGACATTCCTGTCAGAAGTTGAGACCTGGAAAAATTATTTATTTTGGGGCATTTCTTCCGATTTAAGGAAAAAAAATGTAAGGTGCTATAGTTATGTGACCGCATCGCATTATGGGTTACATTGTTGTTTGATTTGTTTGGGACTGTCGTGTGGGGTCGTGAACTTATTGTTGACGTCACCATCCATCCATCCATCTTCTTCCGCTTATCCATTCTCGGGTCGCGGGGGGAGCAGCCTCAACAGGGATGCCCAGACTTTTTTCACCCCAGACACTTCCTCCAGCTCTTCCGAGGGGAGTCCGAGGCGTTCCCAGGCCAGCCAAGCGACATAGTCTCTCCAGCGTGTCTTGGGTCTTCCCCGGGGTCTCCTCCCGGAGGGACATGCCTGGAACACCTCCCTAGGGAGGCGTCCAGGAGGCATCCGGTACAGATGCCCAAGCCACCTCAGCTGACTCCTCTCAATGTGAAGGAGTAGCGGCTCAACTCCGAGCTCCTCCCGGGTGACCGAACTCCTCACCCTATCTCTAAGCGAGCGTCCAGCCACCCTGCGGAGGAAACTCATCTTGGCCGCTTGTATCCGCAATCTCGTCCTTTCGGTCACTACCCAAAGTTCATCATAGGTGAGGGTAGGTGCGTAGATTGACCGGTAAATCGAGAGCTTCGCCTTTCGACTCAGCTCCTTCTTCACCACAACGGTCCAGTACATCGATCGCATAACTGCGGACGCTGCACCGATCCGTCTGTCAATCTCACGGTCCATCGTTCCCTCACTCGTGAACAAGACCCCGAGATACTTGAACTCCTCCACCTGAGGCAGGACTTCTCCACCCACCCGGAGAAGGCATGCCACCCCTTCCCGATGGAGAACCATGGCCTTGGTTTTGGAGGTGTTAATTCTCATCCCTGCCCCGTCCCACTCGGCCGCAAACCGCCCCAGCACATGCTGAAGGTCCCGGTCCGATGAAGCCAACAGGACAACATCATCCGCAAAAAGCAGAGATGAAATCCTGAGGTTCCCAAACCGGATCTCCTCCGGCCCCTGGCTACGCCTAGCAATCCTGTCCATAAAAATTATGAACAGGACCGGTGACAAAGGGCAGCCCTGCCGGAGTCCAACATGCACTGGGAACAAGTCTGATCTACTGTCGCCAATGAGAACCAGACTCCTGCTCTGATCATATAGAGACGGGACAGCCCTTAATAGAGGGCCCCGGACTCCATACTCACTGAGCACCCCCCACAGAATGGCACGAATGACACGGTCAAATGCCTTCTCTAGACCCACAAAACACATGTAGACTGGTTGGGAAAATTCCCATGAACCCTCAAGCACCCTGCAGAGGGTGTAGAGCTGGTCCAGTGTTCCACGACCGGGACGAAAACCGCATTGTTCCTCCTGAATCCGAGGTTCAACTATCGGCCGTATTCTCCTCTCTAGTACCCTGGCGTAGACTTTCCCGGGGAGGCTGAGAAGTGTGATCCCCCTGCAGTTGGAGCACACTCTCCAGTCCCCCTTTTTAAAAAGAGGGACCACCACCCCGGTTTGCCACCCCAGCGGCACTGTCCCCTTCCTCCATGCGATGTCGCAGAGGCGTGTCAACCAAGACAGCCCTATGACATCCAGATGTTGTGCCACACAGGTAGCTAAGCTGATCAGTTATCGAAGGCTAATAATAATTTTATTAATAATTAGTAATAATTAATAAAGTCGACTATTTATCAAATTGAATTATCAAAATGATAATAATTCTCGTATGGGGCACCACCCCGGGGCCTTAATCCATGGAAAAATGATAACTTAGCAGCAGAAAATCAGTCTCAGATGATTAAGGTTTAAGTATAGTATAATATAATTGAAGGGTGAGATTCGAGCACTGGCTCTGCTCAAACAATCAGAATGTGACCAAATTGCATGAAACAACAGAAACCACTCATTAAAAATCAATCAGAATTTATTTACATACGGGTATCAAAGCAGATGTAAATAAATACCCAAATAAATCCTGATGGCACACTACGTTATTATAAAACCATTAATTAAGAAAAACAACAATCAATAAAAATGAAATGGAACTTAAATGCATGGATTGAAAAAGAAATCAAAGCAATAATAAAGATGATATCAACGAACATCTGCGGTTTAAAACATTGTGGCTGCATAAAGGTGGCTGCGGTGTTTAAAGACAGCAGGACTCTGTGGTATTTAAAGATGGACGCGCCCTCGCCACGTGCAATCGGACCGGATGGCGAACGCAGCATTTAAAACGTGCCTACGGCAGAAAACAACGACTACCAAATAATCAAACACGATAATGATAACAATGATGATGATGTATGCAGTAATCTCAGTTCCGAACACAGATTTAGCTCTGAAACACTCCAATTTACTGATAACTAGGGATCACGACTTCACACACAGTTCTGAACCGCTCTTAAGTCCTACTGATCACCAGGGCTCACGACCTCACGTCTCCTCGGGATCCGGATCGGGTGCCTGCGGGCTTTGTCGACTGGGGTCGCGGTCCTGCTGGGGGTTTCCCAGTCAGTCTCTCGCGTTCCGTCCCTTCCCCTGAAACGGAATAGACAGCGGCGGGGCCGCCTCGTGCCGGGCCGTGCTCCCGGACCAACGGAGGCTCTCACGCATTCCTAGGCGCGGCGGGGGACCCGTCATTCCTTGCCGTGCTTCCCTTCTCGCCGGTCGCCGACGCGCGGCCGTCCGGGCCCCGGGAAAGCTCACAACCGGGCGAGACGCCGGCCGTCCGTCCAGGAGACCGTTCCGATTCCTGCGCGGTCAGCAGACAGGGGCTCGGAACGGGGAAGGGGGCTTCAGTCGGAGCGTTCAGTCGCAGCGGTGTCCCAATCTGATGGCCGGGAGCGCGTGGGCGGCATGAGCTCGGATCTGTAAAACTTAAAGAGGACAGAGTTTAGTGGGAGCCGGAGCCTCCCGGAGACCGCCGCTTCAATGGCCGGACCCCAAGGGCCCGGTCCGATGTGGGCCTCCTGCCTCCCCCCAGCCCGGGCGGGAGAGAAAGATGGTTTTGATCCGACGCGCGCTGCGGTGACGTCATCAGTGCCTCGTTTGCGATTGGATGCGCGCCGCTTGTAGGCGCCGCCCCCCCACGCAAGGCATGCTGGGGGTTGTAGTTCATGGCAAGGTGGCCATTCTAGGAGGCACATTACAGTCGATTTTCGGCTGAGCAGTCTCAAAGTTGAATATACACATTCACAAAATGTTCATACATTTATAAGTTCAGAGTTCACATGAGCATATGGGCGAGGCTCAACACAGAGATTTGAGGTACTCAGGGCGAATCTCATCCACCCCCGGTGTTGACGTCACGTTTCCTCATATTCTGCACTTCACTGCATTACCAGTGAGTGTCGCCAACTGACAAAACCTCAGAAATATGCGTACGCCAGCCTTGATGTGTGCGTGAAGGACTGCAACTTTTCACGTTCAAATCACTTTTTGAACATCCGACCGTGAGCGTAGAAAGTGGCATATGCACATTTTTTTGTGTGCCACACTCTTTGTACATGAGGCCCCAGGTCTCCAGCATCTGGGTCTTAACCACCTTGACAGGTCCCCCCTTTTTAAAAAGCGAGACCAAAAAGCGGTTTAACACCTCAGCAACACAGATTCAGATCTAGGTTTTTGCCTCCAGGACCAAAACTGCGGCTTGCTTGGCCCTCCAGTACCCGTCAACTGCGTCAGAAGTCCCACAGGCCAACATGGCCCAATATGACTCCTTTTTCAGCCTGACAGCCTCCCTTACTTCTAATGTCCACCACCCGGTTCGGGTGTTGCTGCCACGACAGGCACAAGAGACGGTGCCATTCACAAGTTTGGATATCCTCTCCTGCAAACTTAATGTGCGAGTGCACTTAAATATTTGACAGGATATACAGTATGTCTGTCTGTGTACAAACTTTATGAAATTCAGTGTTGTGCCACAAAGGGGGTGCTGGTTCAGTTATCAAAGAGCTATTAATAATTTTCTCTAAGTTTCTCTGCCCAGACAAAAAACAGCCTCTTACGTGGATCTTTGTAGTAAAAAAAGGGGTGGTTTGGTCTGGCTGGTCAGCATTCCTTGGTGAACAGCTGGATGGTTACGCTCCGCAGGTGATCCTGACAAAGAGCGGCTCTCTCTCACTCCTGCTCTCCTCATCTCTGTGTGGATGAGGGGAATTTATGGGCACAGCAGCTGGGCCTCCTTCAGCTCCAGGTCGGTCCAAAGGCGTTCACGTCGAGGCATGCAGGTTCCCTTGTTCGGCTCTTCTGGGTTTCGGAACATTCGTGTGTCACTCGTTGCAGCGTTCCAGACAGACTCTTCTTCGGTCACGATCATGGAGGAGGCCAGCTCATAGCTGGTAGCTCTTCATGCTAAAATAGGAGTTGTAGCCTTCTTCATTGCTCACAGAGAACTCCATGGGACCGTTGACAGGTCAGGGGTAGAGGAGACCTGGGAAAAGAAAAAGAGAAAGAGCAAGGGGGAGCTGACTCTTTATAGCCGGCCCAGGCTGTGACTGTACCCCCCCCCCCTGCGGTTTGGGGTCCATGCCCAATGAGAGGGCTATTCCTTATCACTGAAGGGCCGTAAATGCGAATCCTGCTTGGGCTTTGAGTCATTATGAAGGTTCCTTTGTTCCAAACCATGCGGTCGGCTGGTCTCACAGTTAGGCCTCAGAGGTGGGCCTTAAAGTTCAAATTAAGCCTTCCCATGTTCACATAGGACTGTGGCCCAACATCAGCAACTAAGTGTTGGTTCCAAATCCTCTCTGTTCCAGTGATTTCAGCCACAGCCAAAGATAAGTAGGTGTGCTGAGGAAAATTGTCCAATTTCACTTAGTAGTTGAAAAAATACATTTCATTCAGTTCAGTTTTTAGTTTGCTTCCACATAATTGGCCATTATTTTAATGCCTGTGCCTTAAGTTTAGTGGCTGACTAGTACACTAATCAAATCATGTCATTTAATGAAATCCTTTTTGCAGTGCCTCTAAAAGACTGCGCTCAAGGTACTGAACGCTAATATGCGTCATAACTTGACCCTTCTGAGTGGCTTTGCTGGTGCAAGGACCCACAGATGCCCTTTACAAGGTAATTAACCTGGGTTCTGCTGGTAAGAAACACACATGTTCCTTTGTCATGCCTTCCCTTTGTCCTGTAAAAAAATGTTTTCTGATTCCTTTACTTGTTTCATATAAAGTTTGTTTATTTTCTTCTGCCAACTCCCCAGGTCTATGCTTGAGTTTTCTTCACTTAAACTCTCCATCACAAAGTTGTCAAGTATGTGTAAAGCTTCTTTACACTGCTGTGAATGCTGGATGAGATGAGTGCAGAGGCAAAATCTGAAAATAATGTCGGTGAAAGCCTTTTACTATTATAACTCACTGTCTTCCCCTTGGTACTTAATATTATGATATTACAGCACTTTCCAAAGACAACAATGGAAATTATCATAATTTCTACATATTAGGTTTAATTTGCCACAGGACTTATTTAAAATGGCCATTTTATGCGTGTCTGTTTTCTGACACAATGTTGTTTTTGTCAGTTATCATTCTAGACTGGCCAGAGGACTTAAGAACGAAGCATTTTTGTAATATGCACAACACACTGGGAGTTCAGGGTGCTTGAAAATGCTTCCCTCTGTATACGTTTCTTTTAATATTGGCTCTCTGACATCAAAGAGGAAATAATTCCCTTCATTGGTCATATTCTCCAAGCATTGTGTCTGCAAGACGAAGAGATTCAGCAGTCAACAGTTAAAAGTTGAAGTTATTGAGTGGTCAGCAAGGACAGGATGTTTACAATCCCAGTACTTAGTTCTATTGTGTTCATTATGTCTTCACATAGATATCATAAAGTTTCTTTTTTCCAGACAAAGTTACGACTTCTTGCCTTCAATCTGACAGTTTCGGCGGTTCTCCCGCCTTCCTCACTCAGGAAGGCGGGAGAACCGCCGAAACTGTCAGATTGAAGGTAAGAAGTCGTAACTTTGTCTGGAAAAAAGAAACTTTATGATATCTATCTGAAGACATAATGAACACAATAGAACTATTACGAATAAGTTATGGAGAACAATGCGTCAAGGACTTTCGCCACATCCAGGACACTCTTAGGAAATTAGCATGCCAAAGAAACCACCTCAGATTCAACCTCCGCTTTAAAGACGAAGGCATCATCCCAAACAGTTTGAAAATAAAAAACCCCATCCCAACAAAAAACGCAGAAAAAATAATAAACAAAGTCCGGATAACTCTGGTAAAAGAAAGAATAAGATGCACAACAAACAAACTACACAATTTCAACACGGACTTACAGCAACAGCTGGAGAATTTTAAACACCGGTATCCCCAGAGCAAGGCAACAGAGGAAAAAATAAATGAGCATTTCAACAAAACACACGAAGAGGAATTAACAACCACAAAAAGACACCACATAAGGAAAATAAATAAACTGATGGGAAAGGCACGGAAACAAGCAAAACAAAAAACGCCGGCTAACGAAAATTGGATTCACAACGCGTCAAAATACACACTGACAACAGACGAACGGAGTGTGTTGTCTAAAGGTCTAAACTACGCTGTTACACCCAAAAACATCCCATATGAAGACTTCATACTGGCAACAGAACTGGCATGTGAAAAATTACCGGATCAAGGAAAAAAAGCAGCACTACGCAACGAGGTAGCAGGCATTTTAAAAACAGCACGACCACCACCCAGGAACATCACAAAAGAGGAAGCAAGAGCCATGAACTCATTAATGAAAAACAAGGAAATCACCATTTTGCCGGTGGATAAAGGAAGAACCACAGTCATCATGGACACGGATAAATATGAAAAGCAGATGCAAGACTTGCTGAACGACACCAACACCTACGAAATTCTCAAACAGACCCAACAGAAGAAAATAAAAGTAAACTCAAGGCGCTGTTAAAACCACTACTAAATGACAATAAAATAAACAAGCAAACATACAAGCATCTCATACCCGAAGCAAGCATCACACCGCATACGGCACGCCAAAAATCCATAAAGCAGGAACACCACTACGCCCAATAGTGGACAGTATAGGATCGGTCACATACAACTTATCAAAAGCAATTGCAGAAATAATAAAACCCATACTGGGGCAAACAGAACAACACTGCAATAACTCAAAAGAACTGGCAAAAGAACTTCAGAACATCAAGGTGGGCCGGGAGGAGATATTCATATCACACAACGTCATTTCACTTTTCACCAAAACACCAGTACAAGCAACTTTAGAAATCGTGCAAGACCGACTACAGAAGGACAGGACACTCAAGAAACGCACCAACTTCACCACAGAGGACATCACACGGCTACTACAGTTCATTGCCACATCCACATACTTCACCTTCAGGAATCAAATATACGAACAAAAAGAAGGCTTTGCGATGGGGGACCCACTGTCAGCCATAATGTGCAGCTTTTTCATGGAGGATTTGGAGGAAAAAGCCATCAGATCAGCACCCAAAGCGCTCAGACCCACGCTGTGGAAAAGAAACGTGGACAACATCCTGGAAAAAATACAAACCAGTCAAACACAGCAACTTACAGCCCACCTCAACTCAATAGACACCACTGGAAGTATACAATTCACCCATGAAGAAGAGACAGACAGCACCATCGCATTCTTGGACATAAAAATACACCACACTCACAACGGAGATATCAAAATAAAAATCTACAGGAAACCCTCCCACACCGATTAATATTTATTATGGACATCAGAACACCCCACAGCACACAAGATGTCAGTCATCAGAACTTTACACAAACGCGCGACAATAATCACGGACCCGGAGGACAGAGCAATGGAGGAACACATCAAACAAGCATTAAAAGCATGTCAATACCCACAATGGGCCATTAAAAAAGGGGCAGAACAAGTGAGGAGGAAAGAAACAGAACAGAAAAAAGAAGTAGAAACCCACGAACAAGACTGAGAACAGAGGAACCGTGACTCTACCGTATGTCAGAGGAATCACGGAAAAAATACAGAGAGCCATGCGGAAATACAACATCAACACACCGGTCAAGCCACACACAAAACTCAGACAGTTGTTAGTGCACCCTAAGGACAAAATAGATCACAACAAAAAATGCAACGTCATATACGAAATCCCCTGTCAATCATGTAATAAAACGTACATCGGGGAAACGGGAAGAAGTTTCAACACAAACTTAAACTTAAACTATAACTTTTATTTATTTATATAGCACCAAATCATACAATATGAATGCAACACATGGTGCTTTACATGCAGAATAAAATAACAATCAGAAAACACAATTTAAAACATCCCATACGACCCCTACCCCCACCCCCCACGCGTACATACACACTCACTCACACTCATACACATGTGCACACACACACACACACACACACACACACACACACACACACACACACACACACACACACACACACACACACACACACACACACACACACACACACACACACACACACACAGTAAGTGGACTGGTGACATGGCTTAGCACTAACGATCCAGGTGAGGAAAACACTACCTATGGGTGGCCGTCCACACCGAGAGGCTCCACCGACCACGACCACAAGGAGCATCGCCACAGAGACCCCCCCAACCCGGACAGACCAGGACAGACCCCACACAGAAGGTGGAGTCCCACCCCCAGCTACCCAGGCCTGAGGGACCCCCATGACGACACCCCCATGGGCAGAGCAGGCACACCTCCCAGTGTGGACGACCCCCCTGAGGAAACACTGGAGCTAAAAACTAAAAGATTAAAAGAAAGTAAAAAATGCCTAAAAGTGTAACATTTTAGAGAAATCTATACAAAACTTAAGATGAATAATAAATAACATAAAATAGAATAAAAGTCATTAAAAATGGATTAAAGGTTTAAAGATAATAAAAGAGCTAAATAAATAAACACAATAGATCAAAAGACTAGGTAAATGAGATCAGATAAAAGCCAAACTAAAAAGGTATGTCTTGAGCCTCCGCTTAAAAATATCAACGTTTTCTGCGGCCCTGAGGTCACCAGTACATAATTGTCGTGGCACAAGAAGAAAAGAACATCAAAAGGAATGCAAGAAGGAGACGGAAAAGATTCAAACAAGAGCAATAAAAGAGAAGGCATTGCAAGAGACCCACAAGTCAGCCATAACAGACCATTGTAAAATGGAAAATCATATCATGAACTTGGACAAGGCCTGGGTCATCCGCACTGAGGACAAAAGACACCAGCGCTGGATTGTGGATGCCATAGAGATAAGGAAACAAGGACAACAAACGATAAACAGGGATGAGGGAGCGTACATGCTCTCACACATGGAATAGCATCTTGGAGGGAGGACAGCGGGGGCATGGCCGATCAGCGGGGGGCGTGGCCGACCTGTCAAACCTGGCAGGTCGGCCACGCCCTCATAGTAAAAACAGCCGATAAGGACGTTGTCACTTCCCATCACGTGATACTCTGAGGAAGGCAGGAGAACCGCCAAAACTGTCAGATTGAAGGTAAGAAGTCGGAACTTTGTCTGGAAAAATGAAACTTTAGGAATCCCAGTACCTCTTACCAAACAACTTGCTTTTATTTCCAAGATATTTCCAGAGAAATCCAGAGGGAAGCTGGCTGACTATGGCTCAGTGGATGCAATTTGATTTTGCAGTGGGCCAAATGTATTTGCTGAAAATTGGTGCCGTTCCAACACAAGAAGTTTGACTCTGAACTGCAGGTGGTGAGTAAACTGTCAATAGTGGTTGGTAAACAGCATCTGTGTGCATTTTACAGCAAACATTATGGGTAGTGTCCACAGTAGTAGTTTCACATGGTTTTACAATTTTATGCTCTGAATTCAATGCACCTCACACAAAAGAGGGATGAGTTTCACCAATAATCATGCCAGGACACCCTGGCTTGTTGTCAGTATGGAGTCAGAAGCAGTTTTGCCACGTTTTTTGTTTTAGTTTACTGCAGACTGTCTTATTCAGTCATAATGTTGCTCTACTTCCCATAATCTTCTCATGATAATGCAGGTGTATAGAGAAAATATATAAATGGTGAGTGACTGAAGGAAAAACATAATCAGTCGTGGCTACTCATGCTGTCCACTTCCTGTTTCTGAATATGAATCTGGCTCCACCACGTATGGAAGGAATAAGTAGTGTTGGTAACATGATAAAAATCTTGCTCGTCTGACCAGGTACAGAAATCGTACTCACTCACGAGCCTTAATTACTGCCAATTGTCAAGTCTCCAGAAATCTAACCACTCAGAAAACTCTTGAAAAGACTGAAGTGACTCTTCTTCTTGCTTGATGCAGTTCCAAAATAATTATAGGCTTTTTGAGTTATTTGACTACAAGGCTACTCTAGAGGCACCAGAGATTTAAGTAGATGACTGAAAATGAGCACAACAAGGTCACTTTAAGTTTATCTCGATCCATGACTGTATGTATGCTTCCCCTTTGTGTTTGTAGTACGACGGCCAAAGACAGAGTGCAGGGGATTTGTTAGTGCTTGGAACAACAGTGTGCTCTGTAGCTGCCTTCTCTCCAGGAACCATTTAGCCACCTATTGCTCCCATTCATCCTGAAAGAAGTGAGGGGAAACAACAGATTAACCCACAGTGCTTGGTCACATGTCTGTGTTGGCCGTTCTCATCAAGCCAAAATCAAGCCGTCTTTACCTGGTTCATTTGGGGCCTTGCTCATTTCTCCCTGCGACTTCAACACAATGCCAGAGATGAGGTGCAGAGACCATTTGGGTTCCAGCTGTGGAAGAGCGAGTGTTCAATTCAATTCAATTTTATTTGTATAGCGTCTAATACAACAAAAGTTGTCTCTAGACGCTTTCCAGAGACCCAGAACATGAACCCCCGAGCAATTATTTCATAAACCATGGCAGTTCCCACTAGGAGTTCATTGTGACAGTCCTCTGTTGGTGATGGCCTTTTAGCCCTTACAAGGAAGTATGAGTATTATCCTGTTTATTGAATTTGCTGTATTAACTGCAGCAGCAACATACTGCCTATCGCTGAATTGCGTATTGTTTGTGAGACCACCACCATAAATAAGTGATTTTTAGCCTCCAGTTCAAACACCATAATCGCTCTTCTTGGTTTCCTCGCTGCTGCCATACTTTTTAAAAATAAAAGCAGCAACATTCTTGAAATTCTTTCCACCTAATGGTAAATAGTCTTAGGGGTTAAACCGGAGTTTACTGTGTGGAGGAGAGTTGCTTGCTTTAGGCTTCCAATGGCTGCATTTCTTGTGTATATAGACTTCACAATACGACTGAAGCAAGCTGTAAATAAAACATGGCGACCCATAATTTTCTTTCTGCACACCAGTCATCCAATATAGAGCTGAAAAGCAGTAAAGGCATAGATTTTTGCATCACACATAATAGGAGAACTGGATTATAAAAGCCTAAAACACTTCAAATGCAGGCTAATTTACATTTCCTGTACAACGGAACTAGAACACCACCATTTCTTTGATTTACTGCTTCCATCTGAGACTCATGCTGACTAGCTGGCTGGGTATATTCAGTTCACTGTTCATCACTGTTTAATAAATGTTAGAATAAAAGTTTAAAAACTGTTGCTCATGGTGGCAGCTTTCTGAAGAAGTTCTATTTATTTAAACTGAGTCTATTCTTTTATGTCATTTGTTTTGGAATGATTTTTATCCTAGTTTGAAGGATTTTCTCCAATACTTTTTCACACAGAGAGGAACATACAACAATCCCCAACCATAAACCATGGATGAATGCAGGTGTGGATGATTTGTTGAAGGCTAGTGATGCTGCTTTCCACTCACGGGTCCATGTGACCTACACAACAGCCAGGTCCAAAGCCAAGTGCTGCTACAACATGTGGATAGAGGATTACTTCAACAGCTCTGACTCCCAGCGCATGTGGCAGGGCATCAAAACAATCACAGGCTACGCAGGAAACAGCAGCCCAGCACCTGCCATATCATCCCTCCCTGAAGACCTTAAACACTTCTTTGCCAGATTTGATTGTAGGGAAAGCCACCACTGACCAATCAGGTGCGCCGGTGCTGAGCCGCCAAGAGGTGAGACAGGCTGTGAACATCATCAACCCCAATGAAGCTACCGGCCCCGATGGAGTATCAGGACGGATCCTGAAACACTGTGCAGGTCAGCTAACTGTAGTGTTGACCAACTTTTTCAACACCTCGCTCACATAGACCACAGTCCCAACTTGCCTCAAGTCAGCCATAATCACTCCAGTAAATGCACATGCAGAGGGGGGGAGGGAAGGTGCTCAAGCACCCGCCCCCTTTGCTCAGATGCCCAAAGTGCCCTTCTGTCAAAGGCCTTTTTAAAAGAAAAAATTAAATTTTCAAGTGTGGCCCTATCGTGCCATGCATTCAACAATATCATCTAACAGTTAATAATAATTCAGATAAATAAAATTATATTTTGAACATCCCCCTCCCGGACATGCACCTGCCCTGCCCCCCCACCCACCTGCACTGGCACCCTGCACTTTGCAGGTCTGCAGGAGATTGACACTTCAACTGAGGATATATTTTCACTTCCCGGTATGGTTTGCAGCAGTAGCATTATGTGCACATTACTCGGGTGTGTTGTTGTTGTTGTTGTAAGGCACTTGACAAATTTCAGTTGGTCACGTGCCTTACTACAACAACAACAATACTTTGCAACTGCATATTTGCATATAAATTCAGCTGCTCATCTCTGTATGTCTTTTTTGCCCACCGTTTTAGAGATTATGTGATTTTAATTTAAAGGAGCTTGAGGCAGGATTGAGGCAGGATTTATGAAAAAAATTAGTACACGTTTTAAGTTTTCTAGTAATAATGTCAGATGAAGCGTTCCAAACCAAAAAGAATGAGCCCTCTACCGTATCTCTCCTTTGCCTTGAACAGGCTGTGTGCTGCAAAATGTGCTGCAATTCGGACTCCGAATTTCCCGCGCTGGGCGGCGGATGTGACGTCACATGACGCTGCATGTGCGTTCTCCCCGTTCTCCCGTGCCGGCTTCACTGTTGGCTGCAGTACCCCCGACGGCCGTCGTGGTGAAGGGTGGCGCTAGAGAGTCTAATTTCTTAAAAGGAGCCTCATGCTCCTTTAAATTAAGTTTCAATCCCCCACTTGGCTGCGTGTATGTATGTGCATGCGTGCCTGTGCACGTGCGTGGTTGCATGTTTTATGTGCATCAGATTTTTATTTATTTATCAGGACATTTAATTGTGCAGACATGCCTCGTAAGGAGAGGAGGTTGAGAGAGAGGGGAAAAAGAGCGCAGAAAGGCTGCTAAAGGCTGTGGATCCATCACCAGCTGGATAGCAAAGAGCACAGCAGGAGGCACATGTACCAGTTATTTATGTTGATTCAGATCTGTAATGTTTTTCTGTCATTACTTTAGTTTTGATTAGTGGGTATCCAGAGTTATTATAGTTTTGTATTTTTCCATTAGTTTGCATTAGTTTCAGTATTAGTTTTAGTTTGTTGTTATAATACGGGGTATTTGTCGTGGGCAAGTCACAAAATTGTGATTTGTTCTCAGATGGACAGCGAGAGGAGAGTGATAGGTCAGGTGAGGAGGTGGAAGGAGAGAAAGAGGAAGATATTGTGCACCTGAAAAAAGGGAGATTGATGGAAACTGCAAGCCAGAAGAAACCAGAGGTTGGAAAAGAGGAAGAAAGTGAGTCACAGCCCAGAGAGAGTGTAGAGGATATGGCAAATCAGAAGACAGAGGCTGAAGAAAAAGAGGCAGAGATGGTGTTACAGCCCACAGAGAACCAGGAGGAAACAGCTGGTCAGGAGATGAGGACAGAGGCCAGTGAGAGGAGGACAGAGGCCAGTGAGAGGAGGACAGAGGCCAGTGAGAGGAGGACAGAGGCCAGTGAGAGGAGGACAGAGGCCAGTGAGAGGAGGACAGAGGCCAGTGAGAGGAGGACAGAGGCCAGTGAGAGGCCACTCTCAAACCTACTAGGACTAACACACCCAACTGACCCTGCCCATGTCCTTCAATTTCACATTAGATATTACAATGCCTTTATTCAAATGTGTGCCAATATTGGACCCTGTCAACAAGTAATGTCATCATACCCAAAGAACGAAGAGGGGCGGTTATTTCAAAAGAAGTGGTTTGAGAATAACCCATGGTTAGAATATTCTCCAAGTGTTGATTCCGTAAACGATGAGTACACAAGTACACAAGCTGCAAAACCTGGAAAACTGAAGGGTTTACTCGGTGGAGAAAGGCTTTAGAAAGGATTAAAGAGCACAACGCCTCAGAGTCTCTCATGTGCGGTATGGTGAGGGGGAAAAAGTAATTGGAGGCTGCTTTTAAGTGGGTGACCATCAGGCACAGAGACATTTTGTCTGATAGCCATCACTCTTTATCTGGCAAGACAGGGAATGCCATTCAGGGGAGATGATGAAACCTTGTCAAGCCAAAATCGAGGAAAGACATTGCACTTTGTTTTCACCTACATTTTAGACAGTATTGCAAAATTGTTGATTTTGAATTGGGTTGTAAAATGTGAGAAATTCATAGACATCCACACAGAAATCCAAGAAAGGGAAATCTTTTCCATGTTGATAGATGAAACCACAGATGTATCGCACACCAAGCAGGTTTCATTTGTAATCAGGTAATCACACAACATAGGAATTGAAGAGCACTTCCTTCAGGTGTGTAATGTGCAGTCAACTAGTCAACTAGAGAGGCTCTTGAAAAAGGTTGAAAAGGTAGTGGCTTTTCTGGAAGAAAATGACCTGAAGATCAACATCAGGGGTCAAGGTTATGATGGGTGTCGCAAACATGAGGGGTTTCTTTCAGGGACTTGAGTCAAGAATCCAAAGAAGAAATCCGAAGGCCTTGTATGTGCACTGTCAGGCACATTATCTTAAACTGGTGTTGGTGGAGTGTGCAAAGTCCAACGTGTGTCTTGTCAGAGCTGCAGAAGCTGTCAGACACACGGTGGGCCTGCAGAGAAACTGCCCTCAACACTTTAAGGAAGGTCCTCCCTGCTGTTATGCAGTATCTTGAGGAAATGACACTGCAAGATCCTCCAGACTCTTCAGCAGTTGATGCAATGATCCTTCTCAAAAGCATCAGCTTTGAATTTGTCCTGTGTCTGGAGATGACCGAATTTTCCAGGTGACTGCAACTGCCTCTGATGCATTGCAGCAGAAATATATATACTTGGTTTTAGAGGCTGTCCCTTACCAGAACAATTCAATTCAATTCAATTTCAATTCAATTTTATTTATATAGCGTCTAATACAACAGATGTTGTCTCTAGACGCTTTCCAGAGATCCAGAACATGAACATGAACATAAACATAAACATAAACCCCCGAGCAATTATTACATAAACAATGGCAGGTAAAAACTCCCCTAGTGGGAGAAAAGCCTTAAGCCAAACAGTGGCAAGGAAAAACTCCCCAGAACGCAGCTCCCGAGGCTCCAGCCTGCAAACATGCACAAAAGAGAAAAAAGGGGGGCCGGCACAAGAAACTACAGGTACGATGGACAAAAATGATAGCTATGAGATATTTATAATAGATAAAAATGGTAATGGAGAAAAGAGGAGGAAGGGAAGAGGAGAGGAGAAGGGTGAGAGGCACCGCCCAGCGGATCATGTCGGTGCCCCCCTGCAGCATAAGCCTATAGCAGCATATCTACCGCGAAGCTATATTTGAGACTAACTATTATAGTCTTGTTCTATAGCTGCAACTATGACTACTGACTCTAACACACTAGAGTTTACACTACCTAGAGAACAGAGGAAGAGTTCAAAAAGCTGTATGAACAGGCCACAGAGAAAGCTGCATCAGCAGGTCTAGACTCCCCATCTGAGGTTCCCAGACAAACCAAGAGGAGGAAATTGCCAGCAGAGTTGAAGTTCGTTGCCACAGCAGCTACAAGTGACCATGCTTTTGCAACCTTGCACGATTACTACAGAGTTAAAGTGTACTACACTTTTGTGTACACCGTGACACAGGAGCTAAAACGACGCTTTAAAGGAGAAGATAATTCCACATGAGAAATCCTGAATGCCTTCCATCACCTTAGAGTTCCAGAATACTGGAAATCATCAAGCATCTCAACAAAAGCACTCCAAGCTGTAAATAAACTCTGCGAGTTCTATGACATTGAGGAGAGAGATAAATTGGTGAAAGAACTCAGTGTTTTATTCTTCATACCCATGCTCCCCACCAATAAATTTGACAACCATTCTTTCAGTAGTGAAGGAAAACAATACACATCTGATTTTTCTCAACATGACTGAGATGCTAAAGAACTATGGCACAGCAACTGTGGAGCACTCCTACACACACACACACACACACACACACACACACACACACACACACACACACACACACACACACACACACACACACACACACACACACACACACACACACACACACACACACAGCAACTCCTTAAAAATCAACTATACAACATTCCCATATCAGTTAAAGCATAGGGTAATTAGGGCCCGAGCACTTACAGTGCGAAGGCCCTATTGTGTCAGTAGGAATTCTTTTTTTTTCGTTATTTACCTTCTTCTGACGAAATGAGGGCCTTTTTTCCCCCTAAACGTGCCCCAAAAGTCACCAAATTTTACACGCAAGCCAGGCCTGGTGATAAATTTGATATTAAATGGTTTGCATTAATGGGCGTGGCCTAATGGCTCAACAGCACCCCCTAGAAAACTTCGTGCCTCAACCCCCAGTTATGGCAGAAAGTTCCTACTTTCTGCCATAACTTTTGAATGGTTTGACATAGAGAGTCGTGGGTGGTGTCATCTGACTTGGTTTTGAGTCCTTGGCCTTCATTGGCATGAATTAGCCCTGCTCCTTTTTCTGATTGGTTGATATATGATAGATCTTTTTTTCTGCCATAACCTTTGAATGGTGTACCATAAAGAGTCGTGGGTGGTGTCATCGGACTCGGTTTTGAATCCTTGAACATAATTGCTGCAAATTACCCCTGCCCCTTCATCTGATAGTTTCTACTTTCTGCCATAACTTTCGAATGGTTTGATATATATCAGGGGTAGGCAACCCTGGTCCTCGAGTGCCACTGTCCTGCATGTCTTAGATGCTACCCTGCTTTAACACACCTGATTCTAATTAATCATCGTCATCAGCTTGTCATCCAGGGCTGCACAATTCTGTTGATGACACAGGTACTTGTATCACGGTGTGCTGAAGCAGGGTAGCATCTAAAACATGCAGGACAGTGGCACTCGAGGACCAGGGTTGCCTACCCGTGATATATAGAGTCGTGGCTGGTGTCATCCGCTAAATGTCCAGGCCTGAAGAATCTACATGCAAGTCATACAAGCTTCCACTGCAGCCTGAACGTGCACAAGGGTGTGAGGGCCCGTTCATCGCTGCTTGTAGCTTTAATTTTCACCTTTTTTTTTTTTTTTTGCCTTTCTCGTTAGCCTCTCAACTTCAGAACACGTCATCAGTGAGGTCACTCTAAAATTAAATAGTCACCCACTTTTCAATTTGTTTAATTATAATAATACATTTTATTTAAAGGCGCCTTTCTTGGCACTCAAGGTCGCCGTACACAACACATTAAAGAATTAAAAACAGCAGAACACATTTAAAGACAGCAGCAGTAAAAACAAAGAAAAAAAAAAGATTATTTGAATGTGTTTAGGTAGGATACATTTGCATATGGTAGAATATTGTTTTGGCCACCAGAAAAAATATGTTTGACCCAGCCTTTATTTGGAACGGACGTTTAATATAAAAAATATCTGCTACACCCGGCGGATAATGGGGAATGGCGGCAAATCGGGACACGGCCATTATTTGAAATTTTATGGCAGATTAACAGTTCAGTTTATACTGTGAATAAACAGTCTGAATCAGAGACTAAAAAGATAATATTGGCAGCAACTTACAAGAAAAGGGCCACCCTTGAAATCCTAGTAAATCCTACAATCTACTGATGTCTCTGTGTATTCAGACACTTCAGTTTCAACTGCAGCTGTCCAGCCGGTCATGGACGATGCAGAACCAGGAGTTTCTGCATGTGAGCGCAGCTTCTCAGCTCTTAAACTGATCAAAACCCATTTACGCACAACTATGACAGAAGACAGACTGAGCAAGTTGAGTATCCTTAGCATTGAAGCTAGAAGAGCTAAGTCTCTTGACATGGACAAGTTTATCCAACTTATTGCAAGCAATCACAAAAACAGGAGAATTAATCTTTTTTTAAAGTGGCATGTTATTGATTATGGTTCTTGCGAAAATACCCAACTGTGCAGTGCAATACAAAAGCAAGTGTTTATTGGGAACCTCTTATTGTTCTTGACTTAAAATGTTTATAGAAGAGTGTGTTGTTGTACATAGTGTATTTTTATCATATTGTGTTTTACTTATTTATCATTTATTTAAATAAATATTCAAAGGAATCATTACTTTTGACCTGTATCATTTTTTAATGATTATACATTATACCTGATATTATCGGCAGATAGATTTTGTTGAGGACTTTAATGTTCTATAATGAGAATGGCTCTGAAAATGTGTAACTACCATAATAGGTTGAAATGGAACAGGAATAGAAAACTGTCAAATGTCAAAACAACAGTCTGACAATTCAATGAATGCTAACATGAGTTCTAGAATTAATATACATATGTGTAGATGTTGATGCAAAGCAATGCGATATTTACACATTTTGATCACATGCCATTCATAAAGGTTCTCCCGGTACGGCCACCCCAGTCTGGCTCTGTGTCTCATCTTGGCCACCCCAGTAAAAATGTCCTGGATACGCCACTGGTAACAGGAAACTGCATGTCCTGCTTTACATCATCAACAATACCTTGGTAGAGAATCCAAATATAATGAACAAGACAAAAAAAAGTTCGATTTTAATTTAGATTTTTTAACGTGTCCTGCAAGAGTCAGTCCAGTTCATGGCATTTTTTCACAGGTTCAACTAGCTTTCATCCCAATTTTTGTTTGAATAAAGTGACATTTGTTTGCCATTGTTTTCAAGGCTCTTTTTTTTTATGAAATGCTAAAAACCTGTTGGCTCCATTATGTGCAGAATTCTTCTAGTTGAATATTTGCACTCTGTCATTGTTAATATCCTTTATAAATATGCGTTCAGTGGGATCAAAGTGAAATCTAAACATTTTATTTTATAGGTCATACTCTTTTCCTGCTAATGGTTTTATTTTATTTCGTATGACGTGTGGAAAACACATTTTTCAGTTGGCAAACTGCCTAAAGGCAGGCATATAATTCATCTTCCACTGAGAATAATGTTTTTGATATTAAATGCATTACGAGGAAATGATACATATTTGAATGTGGCTATGCTTCGAAAGAATCTTAAATTAAATACAGTGCTTTTCAGAAAACTTTCTTCAACTGTCACTGGTTCTCTAAATGAAAATGATCCAATTGTGACTTATTTCTGGGAAGATCAGATATGACTGTTTAATTATGACCTTTCATCTGTGTGTATTATCAAGTTGAAATCAGTCTCTGGTATTTAAAAGACATTGTTGTTCATTTTCAGGGTAAAATTGATGAGAAACATGACCTGACTATATCAAAAGGCTTAAAATGCTCATAAATATCTCATGAACGGCAGTAAAAGAATTCCTTGTACGAAAATTAAACTACTCTGAAAGATACTTTTTTTGCCGTCCAAGAAAGAGACTTTTTTTCTTACGTAGTATAACCTCTTCAGCTTTTAAAAAATGTTGTTGTAAAACATCGTTATTTACTGATCTGGTTTCCTTGTAATCTGAAGGAACAGTACTTCCTTCACTTCCTCTTACCCAATTTTGACCAAGTTAAACATATGAGATTACAGTGCTAACTTTTCCTGCCTCTGTGAGCATATCATTTATGCAAGCCATGCTAACGTTGCTACTTCACAGAATAAAACTACAAACTTGTTCCAGCATGTTAAAAAAATAACAAACAAACACAAGAGCCATGTACAACAGATGTGTGGCAAAATGTCCAGTGTTAGTGCGCCAGACAAGCCAAAGATGGGGATCATTGCCGATAAAACTCTTTGATTGTTCTCTTTTCGCGGTGGGATATTTGATACTACATAGTTTATTATCAGAACTCTGATTAAAACTATTAATATTCTACAGCATTATGCTGATTTAGTGTTTTTCTTCTTCTTTCTAAAACCTTCTGTTATGTTATCGTATTTCCGTTTTTTGTGAGCAAATTTATTGTTTTAACAGTTAGGCAGTGGCCCCTTTAAAGGAGCATGAGGCTCCTTTAAAGTAAATTGCAGCACATTTTGCAGCACACAGCCTGTTCAAGGCAAAGGAGAGATACACTAGAGGATCATTCTTTTGGGTTTGGAACGCTTCATCTGACATTATTACTAGAAAACTTAAAACGTTTACAAATTTTTTTCATAAATCCTGCCTCAATCCTGCATCATGCTGCTTTAAGAGACAGGAGGTATTGGAAGTGATGTCACAAATAAACCAGGAAGTGGAAGCACATGGCAGTAAAAAGTTAGTCTGGCTGCCTGTTTCTATCTGGCTAAATTACATATTTTTTGGATTGTTTACACACTAAAATGAAAAGTAGTACACTATTAACAAAACCTTATACTAAAGAAGCAAAACATCAGCCCATATTTGCACAATTATAAGCACATTGTCAACCTCACACATGTTGCAAAACTCTTAACATAAATTACACACAAAAATCTATCATTAAGTCACTTGTTTGCAAAACCAAAGCACTGTCTGTCAAATTACCGCACCCTCCAACCAATTGGATCAACACACTCATTAAACACTCATTTGCTTAATTGTAAACACATCAATCAGGTGTATAAGCAATATAAAAAGCAGTAGGGGAGTTCATCGGTCTTCAAACACAATGGAAAGAGTCGGAGAAAGAGTAAGACGAGGAGGAAGAGGAAGGAAGAGGAGGGGGAGGAATCAACAGAGGAAGAGATGGAGGCCATGCTGCAGGTAGAGGAAGAGGAAGAGGAAAACAAGAAGGTGCTCAAAGAGGACCGAATCTGACAAATGAGATCTGCGCAACGATCCAACAGTCTGAAGTTTAACGAGGCTGGATTGCGCGTACAGCCAAATCTAAGCCGATATACAGTGGCAAGTGTGATAACAACATTTAGACTGAAAAATAGGTATTGTAAAAATATCATCATATCAAAAACATCTGCACGGTTTCCATAACTACAGTAATGTATTCTATGCACTATCAGCACTTCTGTTACCTTTTCCTGTGAAATTATTACTGTAGTATTGTATACTTTTTTTTTCTACACAGGATTGAGGGTCAGAAACAACAAGGAGGAGGCCTCCTATGTTCACAGAACAGCAAGAGAGGGAGATAGTAAACATGGTTTTGGCCAACAATGCTATAACACTCAGTCAGCTCCAAGACAACATTGTCAATAACCACACCATTTTCAACGATATCCATCAGGTCTCAATATCAACACTGGCACGCATCCTAAAAAAAAAAAAAAAACATTGTTCGGTTCTTTAAGATTCTCCCCACCTAACAGGGCGCCAGAAGAAGAAACATTGTTTTAACTCTTCGTGGTTTTTAATTACTTTGTTAGAGTTCCTTTATAAAGTTGTTTTAGTCCACAATAGCAGGTTATAAACCTGTAGAATAGAAAAGTTATTGTATAAACAGCAATATTGATAGCCACATACATAATATACTATAAATAAATGTATAAATAAATAAATTATACAAATACAAATTACAAGTATAATTTAGTAGTAGTAATATAATCAGTATTTAGTGTTATCATAATATAGTATAACATTACAATATAGTATAGAATAATATAATTAGTGTTTAAACTGAATATGCAAAAATTGCAGAAATTCCCCTCACAAGCAACATTGCACATTAAACACTACACATACATTAAACATTGTACTGCTCCACAAAAGCCACATTGCATTGCCACAAATGAGTTAAAACCAAGTCAACACAGAGTAGCAAACCATTACCTATGTAAAACAGTGAGTGTAGTTTTAAGTAGTAACACTGAGCATAGTAAAACATTACCTATGTAAAGCATTACCAAGCCTGCACCGCAAGCAGGAAGTATACTTGTGTGACAGTGAAGACGCTACTTTTCCAAACATTTACCGGGACTATGTTGGATACTATCAAGCAGACAACGTTACATCAGACCACAAACTGTTTTATCAGCGTGACCAAAGTAACCAATAATCAAGTTATCAAGCACGCAAACCGTGCACATACGCAGCGGCAGCACAGCAGCAGCGTAAACAGACAAACACACTTAAACAGCAGCTTACCGGTAGCGCATCTCTCCTGACTGGACAACATGCTACAACTTAGAGCCTAGATATACTTGCTGTTCAGAATGCGTACGCATCATGGCCGCCACGCGTATCCTGCGTCCATTTGACGCGTCGACGTGCACGTTCTCCATAAGACACTGAACAACCTGCAGTTCTCGCTCTGTGTGGCGCTGGTCCCGGTCAGATACCAGCTGGTCCCAAGTGACAACGCAGAGGTCGCTGGCACCGTTTCCTTTGCCGAAGTCGCAACCAAATCAATGTTATAATCTCCTCTTCATCCAATGTTGTCATGTTACAGTTTTTCACAATTGTTTAAACACATTTCCTGATAGACTACCTCACTTTCTCAAAACTCTAAACACCATCCATCCATCCATCCATCGTCCGCCGCTTTATCCGTTCCCGGGTCGCGGGGGCAGCAGCCTCAGCAAAGATGCCCAGACTTCCTTCACCCCAGACACTTCCTCCAGCTCCTCCGAGGGGAGTCCGAGGCGTTCCCAGGCCAGCCGAGAGACATAGTCTCTCCAGCGTGTCCTGGGTCTTCCCCGGGGTCTCCTCCCGGTGGGACATGCCTGGAACACCTCCCTAGGGAGGCGCCCAGGAGGCATCCGGTACAGATGCCCAAGCCACGTCAGCTGACTCCGAGCTCCTCCCGGGTGACCGAACTCCTCACCCTATCTCTAAGGGAGCATCCAGCCACCCTGCGGAGGAAACTCATCTCGGCCGCTTGTATCCGCGACCTTGTCCTTTCGGTCACTACCCAAAGTTCGTGACCATAGGTGAGGGTAGGTGCGTAGATTGACCGGTAAATCGAGAGCTTTGCCTTTCGACTCAGCTCCCTCTTCACCACGACGGACCGGTACATCGACCGCATAACTGCGGACGCTGCACCGATCCGTCTGTCAATCTCCCGCTCCATTGTTCCCTCACTCGTGAACAAGATCCCGAGATACTTGAACTCCTCCACCTGAGGCAGGACTTCTCCACCCACCCGGAGAAGGCACGCCACCCTTTTCCGATGGAGAACCATGGCCTTGGTTTTGGAGGTGCTGATTCTCATCCCTGCCGCGTCGCACTCGGCCGCAAACCGCCCCAGCACATGTTGAAGGTCCCGGTCTGATAAAGCCAACAGGACAACATCATCTGGAAAAAGCAGAGATGAAATTCCTGAGGTTCCCAAACCGGAACCCCTCCGGCCCCTGGCTGCGCCTAGAAATCCTGTCCATAATAATTATGAACAGGACCGGTGACAAAGGGCAGCCCTGCCGGAGTCCAACATGCACTGGGAACAAGTCTGATCTACTGCCGGCAATGCGAACCAGACTCCTGCTCCGATCATACAGAGACCGGACAGCCCTTAATAGAGGGCCCCGGACTCCATACTCACTTAGCACCCCCCACAGAATGACACGAGGGACACGGTCAAATGCCTTCTCCAGATCCACAAAACACATGTAGACTGGTTGGGCAAATTCCCATGAACCCTCGAGCACCCTGCGGAGGGTAGAGAGCTGGTCCAGTGTTCCACGACCGGGACGAAAACCGCATTGTTCCTCCTGAATCCAAGGTTCCACTATCGGCCGTATTCTCCTCTCCAGTACCCTGGCGTAGACTTTCCCGTGGAGGCTGAGACACAAATTACAAAACTCACACACAAAATGCAAAATCCTACACTTCTCTTGCAAAAGCACACTCTACCCTCAAAACAGTGTTAACTCTTCACTAAATGGTATTTCCTTCTCAAATGCCAAACACATACATCATTTGAGTAGACATTTCTAAGCACCCACTGAACACTGATGTGCAGAATGGAAGACACTATAGTATGAATGGAAAACACTATATGAATGCCTAGGTAGAATCATGCATTTGTATGTTCAGTGTTACACCTTCAGCTGTTGGATGTAATATATCACCATATAGTATTCTTATGTATAGGCTACTCAAATAGAAAACAACACACAATTCTTTACTGTAACAACAAATAATATTTTATTTGGACTCAAAATGTGCAGTCCACTGGACATCACAGCAAGCTGTGGATGAAAACTTAAAAAAATAGAAACAAAACAAAAGTATTAGGCTGCATCCTGCCTTTCATCCCTGGCTGGCAACAGGACCTCATCGCCACATGCGTCCTCCATGGCCTGCAGCAGTGGGATCCGTGTCTGAGGATTTCTCTCGTATGCCTTCCATCTCCAGGCAGAGAAAAACTCCTCAATTGGGTTGAGGAAGGGAGAGTATGGAGGGAGATATAGGACATCAACTTCTGGATGGACCCTGAACCACTCACGGACCAGAGCAGCCAGGTGAAAACTGACATTGTCCCAGACATTGTCCTCATTGGGGCGGCAGTAGCTCAGGTGGCAGAGCGGGTCGTCCAATGATCGGAAGGTCGGCGGTTCGAATCCTGCTCTGTCCCAGTTTGCTGTCGTAGTGTCCTTGGGCAAGACACCTTACCCACATTGCCCCGTGTGAATGTGTATGAATGTGTATGAATGTTGGTGGTGGTCGGAGGGGCCGTTAGGCGCGATATGGCAGCCACGCTTCCGTCAGTCTGCCCCAGGGCAGCTGTGGCTACAATGTAGTTTACCATCACCGGAGAGAATGTGTATGAATGAATAATGATCTCTGTAAAGCGCTCTGGGTGCCTTGAAGGGCGCTATATAAATCCAAGTCATTATTATTATTATTATAACAACGAACCTGACCACCTCTGTGTCCTCCATCTGGTCTGGCTGGACAATGATATTGTAGAGCTGGTACAAGAAGTGCAGTGTTGTAGGGGCCAAGGGTGGCATGGTGATGGAGGACGCCGTGGTGATTGATGGCAGCACACATTGTTATGTTCCCTCCACGCTGGCCAGGGACCTCTGTGATGGCACGCTGGCCGATGATATTCCTCCCTCGGCGCCTTCTTTTTACAAGGTTGAACCCCGCTTCATCAATGAATATGAATTCAGGCACGTCTGCTGCTTACTGTAATCTAGGTCAAGAAATCTCTGAAACAGACAACATGACAATTACAGTATACACCAAGAGTGGTCAATAGAGTATAGGCCATTATGGTAAGGAAGGACAACATTGGATTACTATAAAATAGTACAGTAATGTGTCAGTGCTGATATGACACAGTTGTGGAATGTATAGGACTTACTTGCACATAGTCATAGCGAATCTCCTTGATTCTCTCAGTGTTCCTTTCAAAAGGAAGCGGGTACACTTGTTTGACTGATGGAATTTCACTGCAGAACCCGGTCCAATGTGGATAGACTCACAGTTGCTATATTTTGGAACAGTTGTTGGTCTGCGATTATTGCGTCGTGGATCTGTCTGAGAGTTATTACGTTGTTGGCCAGCACCATGTTGACTATTGCAGTCTCCTGCTCATGAGTGAACAGTCTTCCTCTCCCACCACCATGTGGTAATCTTTCACTTCTGCAAAAGATACAAGGAGATAGAAATACAGCAAGATCCTTGCAACACTCATTGAATACTGTATTGATATGCAGTACTTAGCTATGCTCATTCCTGAATGTCCGGATTATTGAGGCAACTGAGAAGCGACTCAGGTTTTCTTGGACCCTCATGCCAGCCTCCCTCATGGGCAAACCATGGTTGACCACATGGTCAATGACAGTGGCCCTAATCTCAATTCAATTCAATTCAATTCAATTTTATTTATATAGCGTCTAATACAACAGATGTTGTCTCTAGACGCTTTCCAGAGATCCAGAACATGAACATTTAAACATAAACATAAACCCCCGAGCAATTATTATATAAACAATGGCAGGTAAAAACTCCCATAGTGGGAGAAAAGCCTTAAGCCAAACAGTGGCAAGGAAAAACTCCCCTTTAGGAGGGAAGAAACCTTGAGCAGGACCAGGCTCATAAGGGGGGACCCTCCTGCCGAAGGCCAGACTGGGGGAGTCAGGGACGTCAGCAGCACACAATCTCATCTCATCTCATCAGAGATGATGGTTCTTCTCCATCGTCCTCCTTGTCCTCTCCTTCCTCCTCCTCCCCGTTGTCCTCTTCCTCCTTGTCCTCTCCCTCACCCTCCTCCTCATCCTCCTCTTCCTCCTCTTACTCTCACTCCTGAATTGCTGCTCACCTGTCTCAATATTGCCACCACTCATTGTTCTCCAAACAAACCAAGAGCTCACCTGTGACCCTTTTATGTCAAATTGCTGATTGCATGTTCCACAACAGCCTTTGGAGTTTAGAAATGTGATTGACTGTGTGTCCTGTGTGAACAGCAAGAGAGGGAATTCAGGAAGAGTGTGCAGGATATTGGGAGTTGTGTGTAGTGTTGTGAGAAATGTGTGGTATGGAATGGGAATTTGAGTATAGAGCAGTAAATGTGCTTTTAGTTCAGCAGGATTGGTTTAGCCACCTGAAACATGAGTTTCAGGTTGTGCACATTGTGTCTGATGTTCCAATAAATGTGTTTAAACAATTGTGAAAAACTGTAAGTTGTTTGTTGTTCTAATCTGCTAGTGCTACTACCGCTACTGCTACTACCGCTACTACTTAATATTTAATCACTTTTCCAACTGTTGCTCTGCTTACTGCCCCCAATTGGTTACCGCCGGTAGGACGCGCTCTCCTTGCATACTATATATATCTGGGCTCTTAGTGCCCGCTCCCGTTTATAGCTCGTGCCCGTGCTTCAATCAGGTAAGTGAACCTCGCACTTTCATTTCACCTGCGTTACATTGCTGTTGAACACCTGTGAAGTAGTGAACGCAACAAACTTATTCAATTGAAGCTAATTTATTGAGTGCCTTTCGAGCGCAATACGTAAAGTGACGTTTTGTTACAGTATTATGAATCTCCATGTAGACATTTTGGGCGTGTTGAGAAATGAATGAGTTTTTCCAGTCTGCAACATTGGTCTTGTGTAGTGTTTAGTGAATTTACATTATATTTGTACTTTGTTGATTGTAGCCTACCCTAATCATAGGGAAGTAGAAGTGCTAAAAGTGTTAGAGGTTTATCACAGCAGAGTGTAACTCATGGTAACAAAGCGTGGTTTTTAAAAAGAAGTGTGTAGTTTTTACAAGAGTTTTTAATTCTTCAAAGGATCCGTAGTGTTTTGCTATTTGGGTGTTTGGTTGTACTAATTGTGTGTAATGTTTTGAAAACACTGGCCCTGTTTTGAAAATCGTGCTTAAGCAATCAAAAAAAATTGTAAAGCTATTTTCTCTGACAAACTCCATACACACCTGACACACCTGGTATGTCCAAATTCTGGGAGATTTCTTTCCACTTTTGTCCCTTTTTATTGAGGTCACGATAGGCCTGCAGTCTCGTATCCCACAGCTCCTCACACATACTCACAGCCAAGATCATTTTTTCCCTCCTTCTTGATCGTCTTTGATCTACTACGTACAACCTGCAATTTTTTTTCACCCTCCACCACCTTCTCTCCTATTGGACATGCAGAGGTGTCGTCACAGCGCGGCACGGTGAAATAAAAAAATGTTCAATTCGGGCGCAGGCAGGCGCTCGGCAACGCCCCAGCAGGCGCCCTCTTGCGCGCTTGCTGCAGCGCAAACCCCGCGGCAGGCGCCCTCTTGCGCAAGCGTGCCGCTCTTGCGCCGCGGTAGCACATACACAATGAAAGGGAAAGCCGGCGGTGGTCCCCGCTTTGCGCCCTCTATGTGAAAGGGGCTTAAGCCGTTTTCGGATGAGCGAGTTCCTCACCTTATCTCTGAGGGTGGGCCAGGATATACTTTGGAGGAAGCTCATTTCCAGTGCTTGGATCTTTCGGGCTCTACCCAGGGCTTGTGACCATGGGTGAGAGAAGGAACGTAAACCAACTGGTAAATCGAAGGCTTTGTCTTTTGACTCAGCTCCTTTTTCACCATGACAGATGGTTGCAGTATTTACAAAAAATAAACAAACTTGCACACAGCAGATCCCTTGAAGCTTATGCAGCCTGCCCTGGTCCTCAGGGTCAGTGTCTTCTCTGACTGCAGCCTCTCCATCTCCCTGCCATGGTTACACCTCCTCTCCTCTGACCCACACAATCTAATGGTTAAATGAAAACATGTTAAAGGGAAGATGTAAAAGCACAAAAATCATATAACATGGAAATAGCATGACAATTAGACATAGCTTAATCTAAGAAATAAAAACTGCTATGTTGAACGTTGAACATCATTGGAAGCCTCAGTGTTTACTTGAAATTCCAAATACATTTTTTGACATTTTCTGGACAAATGGATCTTGATCCCTGAAGCTATCGCTCCCCTGATGTTTATAAGTGCTGTCCCTGCTTATACAGTAGAGCTGAACATTTTTGCAAAAAATAGTCTTCAGAAGCTCATGTTAAATTCACAAAAGGTGAAGTACATGACCTGGAAATTTATATGCCTCCAAACTATAGAAGCACCGTCATTTGAGCAAAAATAAGTGTTTTCTTTTAGATTGTGACACTAGCATTTCAGCTTGCTGAGGACACAATAAAAATACATTTTCTTTTGAGTTGAAACTCAAAAGAAACATTACTGAAAAATAAACTGTTTAACTAAACTGCCTTTTTATACAATATATTTTATTATGGAATGGCAAAAAGATTTATGTTGGAATGACTCCATGCAGCAATTTCTTTCTGCATAAAAATATTCTACACGTGTAAAGGTGTTTCATCATTGTACAAATACATGATTATTAATTGTGAGGATTTCCAGAGCTCCCTTCCCTCCTGAACCAGATTTGTCTTGACTCTGCTCACATCAGACTAACGTCCCAGTTGGCTTCTCTTCCCCTCCATTTCTCGCCCGTCTTCATCCATCTTTCATCCCTCTGACCTCTCCTGCGCCACCATCATTCTCCATATTAAGATGGATGTGCGTCGGCTGAGTGGCGGCAGCATGTGCCGACTGTGAGCGGCTCTGCTTAACCTTCTGAAGGCAGTCGCTGTAACCTGTCTGCTCCGGCACACAGTGTCCTACAAGGCTGCAGACTCTCACACACACACGCACACGCACACACACACACACACGCACACACACACGCACACACGCACACACGCACACACACACACACACACGCACACACGCACTAGTGTACACCCATGTGCACATTCTGACACTGACAGTGTGTGAGCTCAAGGATTTAATCACATACACACTGAATCACAGAGGCAGGCAGAGAGTTACATTGATCTTAGTCATGGTAAGATTGTGAAAGCCTCCATTCCTCATCTCTCTGCGCCTCATTCCCCCTCTGCCTCCTTGCATGTCCATATCTCACTTGCTGGCTTTTTATATCAGCTCCTGGCTTTTCCTCCCACCACCTTTCCTGACCTATGACTCCCCTTCCATCTCCATCTTTACATTTACTCTCTTTCACCCCCACTCCCCTGCTCTCTTTCCCTCCTCCATCCTCCCCAATTTCTGTGAGTTCAGGTAATATTTGCGATAAATCACGAACAACCTGACATGAAGAGCAAGCACAAACACTGCCAGCTGTGCATTGCAGAGCCTTGTTTGCATTAGCTGTGCATGGACGTTGCAGCAGCTCTACTCAAATCCTGCGTGTGTGTGTGTGTGTGTGTGTGTGTGTGTGTGTGTGTGTGTGTGTGTGTGTGTGTGTGTGTGTGTGTGTGTGTGTGTGTGTGTGTGTGTGTGTGTGTGTGTGTGTGTGTGTTAACATGGTGAATAACAATTTAGCTGTGCAGTCAAATGCAGTCATGTCCGAGGATTTGTACCGCCTCTTTGAATGTTAAGTACCCCCTTACTACTTGCAAAGGATTTAAGAGGATAAGTTGTAACAAGGTGCTGCTAATCATTAGCCCATGACGTATTGATCATCAGCAGGTGCGCAGACGTCTATAGAGGTTGACATTTAAGCAATTTGTTGGTCTGGAACATTCAGGTGTGTGTTAACACAATGCCAAGAGGGAAAAAATACATCAGCAGTTGCTCTTAAAGAAGGAATTATTGCTCAATATCAAACTTTAAAAGGCTATGAAACCATTTCCAAACAATTTGGGATCCAGCATTCTCCAGCTAAAAGGATTATTGGCAAAAGGGAAAGCACTCAAGAGAGTTGTCAGTTGTCACAAGAGTGGATGTCCAGGGCAAGTTTATCCAACCAAGACTTTGGAATGGTCAAAGAACCACAAAAACCTCCAAGAGCTTCATTTCAGAACATACTGTACAGGTCTGATGTTCAATCTTTAAATCTATGACAATACAATTCTTAAAACAAGACTGAAGTATGGTTTGTTTACAAGGGTTGACAAGAGAAAGCCCCTTCTCTCCAAAGTGAACACGGAAGCACAATTGAGGTTCACATAACTGCATTTGAATAGTTATGCCCCGATACTGGTATTGGTATCAGGGGCCGATACTGCTCTCATGTACTCATACTCGTACTCGCAAAAATTATCCGATACCACGCACCGATACCTCTTCATTGTTGTTGTAGTTACTGATTAGTGACTCTAGGTGGAGATGTTGAGCCGCCCCGTGGCTCCCCGGGTGAGTGTGCAGCCTGGCGGCGGAGCAGCCGCCGAGCCGCTGCTGCTCAGCCAGCTGTTCCGGTTAGCCGCTAGTCGGCTAAGCTTAGCGTGGTGAGAGAGAGTGATACCCATGAGTGAGACTGGCAGCGCCGTTTCAGGCAAGATAGCAACAATTAATGCAAGCGGAATGTCAGCAGTGTGGACATATTTCTAAATAAGGGACGACGACAGAAGCAAGACAGACTGCAAGCTACTGCTGCTAAGGTGTCAAGAGGAGGAAAGAAGAATACATCGTTTAATACCAGCAACTTGATAAAACATCTCAAGACACATCATAAAGCTGAGTATATGGAGGTTACTAATGCTACTGCAACCACAACAGCCAAGATGAGCTCAGGTTCTTCAAAAGCGACAGACAATGGCAAGAGACAACCCACGGACCATGTTGGGACTCAGTGGGCTGAGAGTTTTGTTTAAAATAGTTAGTCTACTCTACTCTAGTACTGTGGCAAAAGTTTTTGTTTTTCTCGTTTTTCTTCCGACGAAATGAGGGCCTTTTTTCCCCCCTAAAAGTGCCCCAAAAGTCACCAAATTTTGCATGCAAACCAGGCCTGGCGAAAATGTGATATTTAATGGTTTGCATTAATGGGCGTGGCCTAACGGCTCAACAGCGCCCCCTAGAAAACTTTGTGCCTCAAGCCCCACAATACGGTTTGACGTACATGCACGAAAATCGGTACACACCTGTATCATGTCGCAACTTAAAGAAAAGTCTCTTGGCGCAATGGCCGAAACTGAACAGGAAGTCGGCCATTTTGAATTAGTCGTGTAATTTTGGTACAATTTATGCCATTTCTTTGGCCGTTAATGCGACCTGTAACGTGCACCCAGTTGTGTTATACATCAAAATGTGCGTCTCAATCCTGTGACGATGGGCATTACTTTTCTCAGTCAAAAGCGTTACCGTGGCTGCCAAAAAGCGTGCCCACCCTTCATCTGATTGGTCTATGTTTGATAGTTCCTACTTTCTGCCATAACTTTTGAATGGTTTGACATAAAGAGTGGTGGTGTTGTGCAACTCAGGTAGCTTGGCTGTCCAGTTATCGAAGGGTTATTAATAAGTTTATTCATAATTATTTATAATTAATAAAGTTGACTATTTATCAAATTGAATGACCAATATGATAAATAAAATCCTCGGGGCACCACCCTGGGCCTTAATCCAGGGAAATGATAACTTTTAACAGCAGAAAATCAGTCTCAGAAATTAAGGTTTTTGCCTAGTATACAGTAATTGAAGGCGTGCAGTTCGAGCTCTGAGCTCTGTCAAACAAACCAATTGTGACCAAAATGCATGAAATAACAAAAACCACTCATTAAAAATCAATCAGAATTTATTTACATACGGGTATCAAAGAAGATGTAAACAAATACCCGAATAAATCCCGATGGCACACTACGTTATTATAAAACCATTAATTAACTAGAAAAACATCAATAGAAATGAAATGAAAGTTAAATGCATGGAATGAAAAGAAAAGAATCAAATGTAATAGTAATAAAGATGATAAAGAACACAATAATGATAACGTACAGTAATACGCATACAGTAATCTCATTAAACATAAGTTCAGCTTTACACCGTTCTAACTGACTGATCGCCCAAACACCACCTCGCGTCTCCTCTGGATTCTGGATCTGGGCTGCGGGCTCTGTCGGTGGTGACCGGGTTCCTGCCGGGGGTTCCCGGTGTCGGAGAGTTCCGGTTCAGCTTTGATCCCACCGCCGATCGCTTCTGGCGGGGATGCTCCGATAGCGAGCGGTCCCGCAGTCTCTGTCCTGCTCCTACTTCAAAAAGAAAAGGGCAACAGTTGCTGCAGCGGCGCCTCACGCCGGCTCTCTGGTCCTGACCGCGGCCTCAACAACGGCCTCATTGCGCACGGGGGGCCGGTTCCTCCCTCGGAACGTCGGCTCACGTCCCGTGTGTGTCGCCGGGCTGCGGGAGGGGTTCGCGGGTCCAAGGCTGGAGCTTCTACGGCGGGTTCTGGCGGAGCAGTCGTCCTGGACGGCACGGCCCCTGGTGTGGGGAAAGTGCTCAAAGGAAGAAAGGAGTTAGCAGACAGAGAGAGTTGAGAGCGCAGCGCTCTGGTATCGGATTTTACGCCCGGCCTGTTAATGCAGGTCCTGAACGGCTCCCTCCCCGCCCCAGGCTCTCGGGGAGTAGATGCGGCAGCGGCTGCACCGTCGGCAGGAACGTCCGTTCGGTCCGCTGGCTGAAGGAGAGAGGAAAGTCTCGGTGCAGCACGGAGTTTTGTATTTCTGCGCGCTGCGATGACGTCATCAGTGCCTCGCTCGGGATTGGGTGCGTGTCGCTCTCAGGCGCCGCCCCATCCCGCAAGGCATGCTGGGATTGTAGTTCATGGCACGGCTGCCATTTTAGGAGGCACATTAAAGCGGGTTTCAGGCTGGGGGAGTTGACCAGGGTTTCAAAGTTTGAATATACGTTCACAAAATGTTCATAAACATTTATAACAGTCCACATGATCACTGGGTGTGGTCCAACAGTGGTGTCATCGAACTCAGTTTTGAGTCCTTGAACATAATTGGTTCAAATTAGCCCTGCCCGTTCTTTTGATTGGTTGATATTTGATAGTCCCTATTTTTTGCCATAACTTTTGAATGGTTTGATATAGAGAGTCGTGGGTGGTGGTTTGTTGGTTTGTTCAATACATTTGAATAAACCACAAGTGGAGTTGTTTGGCCTGAATGCCCAGAACCATGTTTGGAGAAAGCCAAACACAGAATTTCAGCAGAAATGCGACATGGCCATGGTTAAAGACGGTGGCAGAGGGGGGTTATTTCAGGTTGCTTTGCACCATTGCAACAAGTACATGGACAGCTTGCAGTCAATGAGTGGACCATAAACTTCCCTGCATACCAAACACTCTAGATCAGTGTTTCCCAACCTCGGTCCTCAAGGCCCACTGTCCTGCATGTTTAGATGTTACCCTGCTTCAGCACACCGTGATACAAGTACCTGTGTCATCAACAGGGTTGTGCAGACCTTGATTAAAGCTAATTAGGACTGTGGCAGGTTGGAGAGATGGATGGAACACGCACCTGTGTCCCATCCGCCTGAGTGGCTGATTCTCTCCACCTGCCTGCCTTATAAGGCGGAGCTGGACAGCAGCGAGGGTCGGAGGAGCTGTGTCCTGGGGATGCTTGTGCACATGTGGGTGTGAGTTTGATATAATAAAAAGGGTTTGCACGATTCCTGTGTCTCTCCGTCCTTCGGTCGGGCCCCCGTGGCACGCAACCTGCCACATCTGGCACCCAACGTGGGGCTTCGAAGGGCGGAGGAGGGGACGCATGGAGCGGGCCCTGGACGCGCTCGCCCAGGCCATGGCGGGCATGACGGCCATGTTCCGGGACCAGGGCGAGCGGCAGCTGGCCGCGATGGAGGCGCTCGTGGCCGTGGGGAGACCCACCCCTGCACCAGCAGCGCGGGAGGAGCTGGCGGCGACGGCTCCCGAGACGGCGGGACCGACGGAGCGACCCATCCCTGCACCCCGTCTGAGGTTCGCCGCGGCAGCGCTGGTAGCGCCGCAGCTTTGGGGCCGCGAGGCAAAAGCTGCGGGCCGCCAGGCGACGGCTCCTGGGATGGAGTCAGCGGCGGAGACGGAGGCGGAGTTGGCTGGGGAGGAGGCTGCGGAGGCGCAGCCTCCAGCGACGGCGGGTCCCGCGAAGACGGGGGCGGACCAGCAGCCCGCGCAGGGCTGCGTCGCGGAGGAGGAGGAGGCGGTCCCGGAGGCGGACCGGCAGCTGGCGCGGGGCCGCGTCACGAAGGAGGACGTGGTCCGGGACGCACCAGCTCCAGAGCGGGGCTGCGCCGCGAGGGACGCGGTCCTGGACGCACCGGGTGGCCCGAGGCCACCATGGGCCCGGCCCCGAGAGCGTCTTCCCCGGCGGGCGGGCCGACGCCGGGGGCGACCCCCGCGACCGTGCCGCAGGTCAGGCCGACGCCGGGGACGACCCCCCGACCAGGAAGCCCGGAGGGTTCCTCTCCCGCTCCGAGGGGGCGGGGGGGGGAGTAGGCTCGGCCGGACGGACCCCGGCTCGAAGTTGGCGTTGGGGGTGTGTGGCAGGTTGGAGAGATGGATGGAACACGCACCTGTGTCCCATCCGCCTGAGTGGCTGATTCTCTCCACCTGCCTGCCTTATAAGGCGGAGCTGGACAGCAGCGAGGGTCGGAGGAGCTGTGTCCTGGGGATGCTTGTGCACATGTGGGTGTGAGTTTGATATAATAAAAAGGGTTTGCACGATTCCTGTGTCTCTCCGTCCTTCGGTCGGGCCCCCGTGGCACGCAACCTGCCACATCTGGCACCCAACGTGGGGCCTTCGGAGGTGGACGAGAGAGGCATGGAGCGGGCCCTGGACGCGCTCGCCCAGGCCATGGCGGGCATGATGGCCATGTTCCGCGACCAGGGCGAGCGGCAGCTGGCCGCAATGGAGGCGCTCATGGCCGCGGGGAAACCCACCCTGGCGCCAGCAGCGCGGGAGGAGATGCCAGCGCCGCAGCTAAGCGGCCGGGAGGCAGGAGCTGCGGGCCGCCAGGCGACGGCTCCCGAGACGGCGGGACCGACGGAGCGACCCATCCCTGCACCCCGTCTGAGGTTCGCCGCGGCAGTGCTGGTGGCGGAGCTTAGGGGCCGCGAGGCAGAAGCTGCGGGCCACCAGACGACGGCTCCTGGGATGGAGTCAGCGGCGGAGACGGAGGGGGAGGCGGAGTTGCGTGGGGAGGCGGCTGCGGAGGCGCAGCCGCCAGCGACGGCGGGTCCCGCGGGTCCCGCGGAGACGGGGCCGGACCTGCGGCCAGAGCAAGGTGTGGGGGAAGTGGCGGTCCTGGAGGCGGACCAGCAGCCGGCGCAGGGCTGCGTCACCAAGGAGGGCGTGGTCCGGGACGCACCAGCTCCAGGACGGGGCTGCGCCGTGAAGGACGCGGTCGTGGACGCACCGTGTGGCCCGAGGCCACCATGGGCCCGGCCCCGAGAGCGTCTTCCACGGCGGGCGGGCCGACGCCGGGGGCGACCCCCCCGACCGTTGCGCTGGTCAGGCCGACGCCGGGGACGACCCCCCGACCAGGAAGGCCCGGAGGATTCCGGGCTTCCTCTCCCGCTCCGAGGGGGCGGGGGGGGAGTAGGCTCGTTCCGGACGGACCCCGGCTCGAGATTGGCGTTGGGGGTGTGTGGCCGGGTGGAGAGGTTGACGGGACACGCACCTGTGTCCCATCCACCTGAGTGGCTGCCACGCCTCCACCCGGCCTGCCTTTATAACGCAGAGCTGGAGAGCAGAAAAGGGGCGGAGGAGCTGCTGTCAGGCAGAGGTGCTTATGCACTGTGTGTGGGTGATCTGGGGTGTTTTGATACAATAAAAGAGGGTCTGCACTGAACTCCGTGTCTCTCCATCCTTCGGGCGGGCCCCCGTGGCACGCACCCTGCCACAAGGACCATTAATTAGAATCAGGTGTGATGATGAAGGGAAACATCTAAAACATGCAGGACAGTCGGCCTTGAGGACCAGGGTTGGGAAACATTGCTTTAGACAGATATCCAAAGCAAAGCACAGCAGCAACTCTACATCAGAACGGAGACAAATAAAAGAATCAAGTTTTTGGAATGGTCCAATCATAGTTCAGACCTCAACCTAACCTGTGGCGTGACCTTCAAGTGAACATGGCATACTTTTCCATGTACCATACTACAATTAATTCTTATCTAAAAGCTCCTACACACTGCATGATATTTGACTGTCTTAGAGACAAGATGGGAACCAAATACTGCCTGACATAATGTTTGGACTTTGGCTTGAAATCCTATGATTTTTTCTTGACTCAACAATTAAAATTCAACTTGAAATGATGTATTAAAGTGAACCAGAAAATGTCCTTTTAAAAAAAGTGAAACATAAAAATAATGTAGTTTTATAAGACTGAGAAAGAATCAGAATTGGTACGGTTGTAGTAACAGAATACATGAAGACATTGTTGTTTCACATAATGTTTTTTTTATCTGCAGTTAGGATCACATCACAGTATACCAGCGCTCTCTTTACAAAATTGACGTCCAACATTGGTTTTCTCTGATAAATCAGTATTTGGACACCATGTTCATTTTAAGAGTGAAGGTTTTCGACTCTGCAGCAAGGATAAATTGATTGCATCTACTTTGGAGGTACGATGGATGTGATGCTAATACAGCAGTGGACAAGGTTTGTCAAAAATGGCTGGAAATGCCGAACTGTAAGAAAGATGTATGTAAGAAAGGGCCAAAATAGTTTCACAACCATGTATGAAACTGGTAAAGTCATACGGGGAACCAAGTACTTCAAGTTATTGCTGCTAATGGTGGATATACACGCAATGTAATCCTGAGGTTACTAAGTATTACCCTCAGGGTTTGTACACATCATATTTTCTGAGGTAAGAGTGGGGTTCTTCTGCAAGAACCTACGACTGTTCAGTCCGGCCGTTGAGTCTGCAGTGGCAGGTCTGCGTGATGAGATTCATGTTGTCAGGACGTGAGCAGAGTTCAGATTGCGTTCAAATTCCAAACGAGGATTTTTTCTTCTTCTTCCTTTTTTTTTCAAAAAAAGAAAGTCATTTCAGGGTGGCATTTAGTGAGGCGCATAAGAAGTGCTGTTGAAAGTCATGCCGTGGTGAATAAAGAGCAGGTTAAACTATGATTTATAGGCTTTCATTGACTCATGGGGCAATTATGCAGTAATGTTGCTTTCAATAGTTTCTGTGATTCCCTGACTTCTTCTGTAATTTACAGCTGACCTCTTCCGTGCTCCAACATTACTGAAAAGGCAAAGCTTTTACATTAGAAATGTTTAATTTTATCTGTCTTACTGTGAGAATATGTTAAAATACTGATCTTTAAAATCCTCTAAAAAACTGATGACTGTGTCAAAAAACTTTTTTTTTTTTCTGCTGAGATGGCTTCTCTGTCAGATTGGCAGATTTCTGAAGAGTGGTTCTCAAATAGATACTGTAAAATGAAAAATGTGTATATAGATTTTTGAATAATATTTCATTTCAGTTTTTTACACATAAAGCCTGCACGGGCCTAGCTCCTTGTCACCTTAAAGACTTCATCAACCCAGCCCTGCCTGAAAACTCCTTTTTCATAAAGCTTAAGGCAAACTCATGTGCACTGAGACATCCCTTCACTTGTGCTGCTATAGGCCTAGACTGTTGGGGGACATCCCATGATGCACTGAGCTCTTTCCTGACTCGTCCACTTTACCTTTTATTGTATGTTTGAACCATTATTAAAACTCTTAAATTTGTATACTGTTTGTTATTGTCTCCTTCCTGTCCTCTGACCCCCAACCAATCGAGACAGACCTATGGTTCTGCTGGAGCAGGGCTGGACAATAGAGGGTCTGCATTGACGTCACTTCCCCACTGGACCAGCCCCCTTACTCACACTGAGTGGCAAAAATGGCTGCAACTAGTGGAGAGGACGGGATAACAGCCGATTATGGGCTTAAATTAGAGGCAGTTGGACTTGACCCGTACATTTACCCAAAGAACCAGTGGTCCATGGACATTAATATTTGGTACAGTTACCAAGAACCAGTGGTCCATGGACATTAATATTTGGTACAGTTACCAAGAACCAGTGGTCCATGGACGTTAATATTTGGTACAGTTACCCCAAGAACCAGTGGTCCATGGACATTAATATTTGGTACAGTTACCAAGAACCAGTGGTCCATGGACATTAATATTTGGTACAGTTACCAAAAACCAGTGATCCATGGACATTAATATTTGGTACAGTTACCAAGAACCAGTGGTCCATGGACATTAATATTTGGTACAGTTACAAAGAACCAGTGGTCCATGGACATTAATATTTGGCCATGAATCCAGTTTCCTGATATTTATATGTACTTAATTAAATACACGAAGCAAAGCTTGAAGGCTTACAAAAGTCTTGACGCTTGGTCCGACTTCAAGGCAGGATTTGTTGTAGAAATTAAAGTGATGAGGACACTGAACTTTATGATTTGACCATTTAATGTTAGCTACCCAAAAATCCAACATTACCTGATACAAAATGGGAACCGCAAATCCACGTTTCGGTGCCTGGAATCCAGTTGTTTCTGCAAATTGCAGCGATCCATTTGTCTCTCTTAAAGCTAGGGTCTACGATCTTGAGTTTTTTTTTAAAAAGACACCTACTCCCCCCACAAACTCCCTCCCCCCTGTGCTCTGCCTCACATGAAGCTCCCGCCTCCGACACCCCCCCTCTGGTACGGGAGCCAGCAGGACCAAAAACAAGCGGCACCTTTGCCGAAGCACCGCTTCGGCAAATACTCTATCTCAATATGTCCTTGTGTTGCCGTACTTTGGGAGGCGGGGAGTAGGTGAGGACTGTCCAATCACTGACATTCAAGCAGATTGACCAATAGGCACCGTTCGGGCCGAATGGCGCCTATTGGTTGACTCATTTGCAGGATTAGAGCAGAGAGAAGAAATATTTTCTTTTGGTTCTTTTTGCTAATCATATTTCATAGGTAACTCTATTGGGCCATAACAACCGTATAAATGATTTTGATAAAAATGTACAATATGTAAAATCGTAGACCCTAGTGTTGTGCGCCGCCCATATGCTCATGTGAACTCTGAACTTATAAAATGTATGAACATTTTGTGAATGTGTATATTCAACTTTAAAACTGCTCAGCTGAAAATCGGCTGTAATGTGCCTCCAAAAATGGCCGCCTGGCCATGAACTACAACCCCCAGCATGCCTTGCGTGGGGGGGGGCGGCGCCTACAAGCGGCGCGCATCCAATCGCAATGAGGCACCGATGACGTCACCGCAGCGCGCGTAGGATCAAAACGCTGCGCTGCTCGTTCATCTTTCTCTTTTTCCTTCATTCAACTGGCGGGTCAGCACGTCTTTTTGGCTCCGGGCCAAAGGGACCACGACCTTCCCCCCCCCAAAGGGGGGGATAAGAGGAGAGGTCTGCAGCGTGGTCCGATCGGAGGATCAGCGAGGATCCACGGCGCAGACAGCGGCGCAGACAGCGGCGCTGAATCCCTCTCTCTCCTTTTTCCTCTCTCTTCCGATCAACCTCTCTTCCTGAGCAGAAGGACTTTTGGCTCCGGGCCAAGGTCCCATCTTCCTTTCTCCCCCCGGCTGGGGGGAGGTGTAAGGCCCCCATCGGGCCGCTCCGTTGGACCTGCAGCCCGTTGAAGCCGCGGTGCTCGGTCTCAACTTTTCATCCGGAGCTCCGACTCCTGCTTCACGTGTCCCCGGTCCCTGGGAGCTGGAAAGGGGGGGGAAGCCGCTTCGAAGCTCGGCCCCGGCCCAGGGTGAGACCCGTTCCTCTGTTCTAACCTCTCTCTCTGCTCTTGAGCTTCACATGAAAGGACCTGTGGACAGCCTGCCCCGCGCAGAACAGAGACGCGTCCCGCCGCCCCGTCCCGGGGCCACGCGCTCACCAGCCGACGGGCACCCGCACTCTGAAGAAGTGGACCGGCCCCGCGCGCACCCGAGACGACGTGATAGCCTCCGGACCGGGGGGGGAGCGCCGGCTGCTTCACGCTGTACCCCCGTCCTCTCGTGATTCCAGAGTCAGGAGGAGGAGCGGGAGAGGCGGGAGGACTCTTGGATCGGACTCCGACCAAAGACCCGGCAGGAACCCCTGATCGGCACCCGGAGACCCGAGGAGGTGTGAGGTTTTGAAACCTGGGTGTATGAGTTTAACTGGGAGTGTTACAGAGCTAAATCTGTGTTCAGAGCTGAGATTACATCAGCATCATTATCATGACTGTTGTCATTAATTTGTAGTCACCATTTTCTGCTAGTCATTCATGTTTTAAAGCGCCGTTTCGCCAGTTGATCACGGTTTAAACACCGGGATCACCATCCGTTCTAATTGCACGTGGCGTGGTTACAGTTCCGCCATCTTTAAAATACCACAGGAGCCCCTGGCTTCTTTAAACACTGCAGCCACGTTTGAACTGTAGAGGTTCTGTATCAATTTTATTATTGCTTTGATTTCTTTTTTTCCATTCCATGCATTTAACTTTCATTTCATCTCTATTGATGTTTTTCTAGTTAATTAATGGTTTTATAATAAGTAGTGTGCCATCAGGTTTATTTGGGTATTTCTTTACACCTGCTTTGATACCCGTATGTAAATAAATTCTGATTGATTTTTAATGAGTGGTTGTTGTTATTTCATGCAAGATTTGGTCACAAATTGATTTGTTTAAGCAGAACTAGTGCTCGGATATCACTCCTTCAACTGTTATTCTGTAAGTGATAGTAAGATTTGCTGTTCTGCAGGATAATTCAAATCATATGAGACTGATTTTCTGCTGTTTAGTTATCATTTTCCCCCGGAGTAAGGCCCCGGGGGTGGTGCCCCTACGAGAATTATTATCATTTTGATAATACAATTTGATAAATAGTCAACTTTATTAATTATTAATAATTATTAATAATATTCATTAATAGCCTTCGATAACTGATCAGCTTAGCTACCTGAGTTGCACAACACTAGCTTTAAGCTTATTTTTGTCTGTAAAACAATAACTCCGATTTCTTGCTAAATCTATGAGTACAGTCGATCGCACAACAGCTCTTTCCCATGTTTGATGTTTTCGTGTGCTCAAACTGAAAGTTTACTCTGCCACTCAGTCTTTCTGCCACTCAGTGGGCGTAACCCGCTGTGAAGTCGTATCTGTGAAGTCGTATCTGTGACGTCATGCGCATTCCCTCTATTCCGGTCCTCGAGGGACGCTGACCTGCATGTCTTAGATGTTTCCCTGCTGGAACACACCCTGATACTGTAATTATCAGACTTGTGCAGGACCTGATGACAAGCTGATGATGATCCATTCATTGTGTTGATGCAAGGAGACGTCTAAAACGTGCAGGACAGCTGCCCTTGAGAGCTGGAGCGATGCCTGTTTTTTTCCTATGCCTCTCAGCCCTGTGTCGGACATTTCTTCCTGATAAAAGGGGGTTGTCGTCATCACTGTCACCTCATGTTTGCGTGAGCATGAGAAACTGAATCACAGTGAAGATTTGATCAAGTCCATTGGGTTGAGGTGAGGCTGTTTTAATGAATCAACATAACATTAATATGAACTAGAGTGAATTGGCTGTGATGGCATGGTGACCTCTCCACGTTGTACCCCTGCCTTTCACCAAAAACAGCGAGGATAGACTCGTATCAGATCCCCATTATGCTACATTGGAATAAACTGTTGAAGAAAATTGATATTTTGATAGATAAAAACAAACTGGATTTAATTGGAATATAATCAAATATAATTGTGGAGGATTATAGTCGTAGGCAGGAATGACCTTGTCCACTGGTCTTTTCTGCAGTTGTAACAGGTTTGGATCAGGTGTGAATAATGATGAGTCAGGGGTTGTTTTCCTGCATTTATTTGCTGCAGAAGACGTAAAAACACATTTAGCAGTATTCTGGACCCTTTTCTGCACTTTCTGCTCTCGCATCAATGCAACGCAGCACTGTCTGATTTAATTGATTTTCTTTTATAATGCATAGAAATGCACTCTTACACTTTACTAAATAAAAGCTACTAAAACAGAGAGGATAACACTTTGTTTTTAACTAATAACTCTCAAACCATGTAACCAATATGGGAACAGTGACACTTAACGGTCAAAACAAAACGCTGTATCTGTGGGGTAAACACAACGAAAATAATTACATTTAACAAAGTAAACATATCTGCAGAAGACATAAAATCACATTTAGCGTCTTCTGGACCCATTTCTGCACTTTCTGCTCCTGAACAAGTAAAATAAAAATGTTAAAAATTAAAAATCGCAGAAAGAGGTGACAGCCAAAAAGGTAGTTTCCTCAGGAAATGTAAATAAAAATTAAAGCTGCAAGCAGCGATGAACGGGCCCTCGCACCCTTGTGCACGTTCAGGCTGCAGTGGAAGCGCTTGTATCACTTGATGTAGATTCTTCAGGCCTGGACATTTAGCAGATGTCACCACCCACGACTCTCTATATCAAACCATTCAAAAGTTATGGCAGAAAGTAGGAACTATCAGATATCGACCAATCAGATGAAGGGGCGGGGCTAATTTGCAGGAATTAGGTTCAAGGACTCAAAACTGAGTCCGATGACACCACCCACGAGTCTTTATGTCAAACCATTCAAAAGTTATTGGAGAAAATCGGAACTATCAAATATTGACCAATCAGAAGAAGGGGCAGGGCTAATTAAGGCCAAATAAGGTCAAGTACTCAATACCGAGTCCGATGACACCACCCACGAGTCTTTATGTCAAACCATTCAAACGTTATGGCAGAGAATAGGGACCTTCAAATATTGACCAATCAGAAGAAGCGGCGGGGCTAATTTGCACCAATTATGTTCAAGGACTCAAAACCGAGTCCGATGACACCACCCACAACTCTTTATATCAAACCATTCAAAGGTTATGGCAGAAAGTAGGAACTATCAAATATGGACCAATCAGATGAAGGGGGGGCACGCTTTCTGGCATCTATCGTCGCCACGGTAACGCTTTTGCCTGAGAAAAGCAATGCGCGTCTCGCAGGATGGAGATGCACATTTTGATGTATAACACACCTGGGTGCACGTTACAGTTTGGGCCGTATTAACTGCCGAAGGAATGGCATAAATTGCGCCAAAATTACACGATTCATTCAAAATGGCCGACTTCCTGTTTGGTTTCGGCCATGTCGCCAAGAGACTTTTCTTTAAGTTGCGACATGATACAGGTGTGTACCGATTTTTATTCATGTACGTCAAACCGTATTGTGGGGCTTGAGGCACAAAGTTTTCTAGGGGGCGCTGTTGAGCCATTAGGCCATGCCCATTAATGCAAACCATTAAATATCAAATTTTTCGCCAGGCCTGGCTTGCATGCAAAATTTGGTGACTTTTGGGGCACGTTTAGGGGGGCAAAAAGGCCCTCCTTTCGTCGGAAGAAGAAAAATAAGGAAAAGGAAAAAGGAAAAGGAAAAGGAAAATTCCTACAGATACAATAGGGCCTTCACACTGTAAGTGCTCGGGCCCTAATAACAATGAAATAAAACAACTAATTGAGAAATTTTTTTTAATATTCAACAAAATGAATAAATGATAAAGAAAATCCAATACAATTTGAAAACAAAAATTATTAAAGTGCATTTTCCAATCTTTTACACAGTGAACCTGAAGAAATCTGACACTCTCACGCAGTCTGTTGTCCAGGCTCGTTCCTAAAGATATGAAATCTTTAAGCTGCTAATACTGAAGTGTTGGTGTGTAATGAATATGTTACAGCTGCTGAAGGCGGAGTTGCTTAGAATATTTCATATACAGTGAGGAGATGAATCCGAGGGGTTGTCAGATGATTAATGGAAGAGGAAACTGACAAACACATGTTCTACTGGTGTTAGAGCTATTTAATGTCTGCAGGGAAAATGTCCCTTATCTGCAAAATTGTGGCGTGTACATCCCAACCTCAACAGCCACAAATTAAGCTGTCAATCAAAGTCATTGAGTGTAGTGGAATTCCCTCCTGATCTATTGTGTTGTCATTGAAAATGAAAACGTTGCTCTCACAGCATGAAATGTTTAGCATTCTACTTTCTGCCTAACCCTTGCAAGGCACTACGGTTCGCATCAAAATTACCCAGCCCAAAGCAAAGGCTCTCAGCTCCTCAGAAGTTAAACACAAGACGTTACGTACGCAAAACTGTCAACAGCAACCAAACTTGAGCTAAACATAACATTGCATAAAATTAACAAAAACAAACTTTGTGCCTCTTCTTAGCCAGGTGGTAGTGTGTTTCACGTAAGTTAGGCAAGCTTTAAGAATTGATGACACTGTTAGCCTACAGAAACACTTTCCTAACTGCCGATAAAACCTGAAGCAATCGATGTTTGTGTTGAGGGTCTCGGTGAGACGCCTTCAAAACGAAAGCACCAAATATAACTTCTGATCAATGTTTCAAAAACCACGATCCAACCTTAACATATGTTCAGAAACCAAACAAACATGAAAACAACAATGAAGTCATGTGTCAAATGTTAATGGTCATTTACAAAAACATTTTTGTTTAATTAATCTGGAAATATTTCAGAGTGTAAAGTATAGAGACAACCAGAGGTTGAACATCTATGGTCGCTGGTCTCACCTATGTCACTTTTACATGTCTGCAGGCAGCATAAACATCTCTGGCACGACTCATAGATGGACCGTCACACAATGGAAGCACATTTTTGATCTTTTTTCCCCTTTTTTGGGGGATGAAAGGGGCTTCTCGGAATCAAAGTCGGCAACAAGTCCAAAAACCGGGCTCTGATGTTATGTGGTATAAATCCTTGGCAAAGCTCATTTCCGCGGCTGTGATAGCAGCATTCATGCAGAAAACTACACTCAGATTTAGAGTAAAACCTTCTGCCTTCAAAACCACATATTCAAAAGGGCTGCACACTTTTCAGCAAGACAATACAAAGCCACAGTGCACACTTTAGAATGACATGAATGGGGGAGAAGAGGGTATGAGACTGGGTTGGTCTGCCTGCAGTCCTGACATGTCCCCAATGTTGGACAATGGCCCCATGGTCTTGCAGACTTTGATGTTTGCAGTAAGAATTGGATAAAGAACTTGTTATCTGTTACGACCAGGCTTATACACAGGACGCAGATGCTGGGTACCAGAGTCTGTAATAGAAATCCCGGTTTAATCCCAAGGCTGAGAAAAAAGCAGGCTATGAAATATTTTCTATAATGTGCTTCTTCACGAAGAAGCAGGGTTAATCAATACCAAAACTCAAAATCACTCCACATGGAGGAAACAACGGCTATCCAAAAATTAACTAGAAAGTTCAACTACGATATAAGACTTACAACAAAAAATCTCACTAGGAGGAAACTGATAAGAACTGTGGCAACAAATGTGATCCAAAACTGTGAAGACGGCTGGGGTGAAGCACATGAACAAAGACCAACACACTGGACAAGACCAGGGGAAACACAGACTATATGAACACATGAGGGTAATGAGGAGCAGGTGAACACATGAGGGTGATGAGGAGCAGGTGAACACATGAGGGTAATGAGGAGCAGGTGAACACATGATGGTAATGAGGAGCAGGTGAACACATGAGGGTAATGAGGAGCAGGTGAACACACGAGGGTAATGAGGAGCAGGTGAACACATGAGGGTAATGAGGAGCAGGTGAACACATGAGGGTAATGAGGAGCAGGTGAACACATGAGGGTAATGAGGAGCAGGTGAACACACGAGGGTAATGAGGAGCAGGTGAACACATGAGGGTAATGAGGAGCAGGTGAACACATGAGGGTAATGAGCAGGTGAACACACGAGGGTAATGAGGAGCAGGTGAACACATGAGGGTAATGAGGAGCAGGTGAACACATGAGGGTAATGAGGAGCAGGTGAACACATGAGGGTAATGAGGAGCAGGTGAACACATGAGGGTAATGAGGAGCAGGTGAACACATGAGGGTAATGAGGAGCAGGTGAACACATGAGGGTAATGAGGAGCAGGTGAACACATGAGGGTAATGAGGAGCAGGTGAACACATGAGGGTAATGAGGAGCAGGTGAACACATGAGGGTGATGAGGAGCAGGTGAACACAATCAGGAATCAGGGAGACAATCAGACCGGTGACACATGAGGAAGGGAAAGTGACCTGAAATGAAAGGAGAGTTACTTCTTTCAAAATAAAACAGGAAATGACAAGACAAAACGGCCCAAGACAAGACAACCCCATCACGGTGTGACAGTTATCCTCATACCTGAATACATTTTAGTGGTTTTGAAGGACTGACATATGTCTTAAAGCATTATTGTGTCAATTGTTTTTGACAGTGTGTGCTGGCCTTAAATGCAAATAAAAAACAACAATGTATACAGTAATCCCTCGCTATAACACAGTTCACTTTTCACGTCTCGCTGCTTCACGGATTTGCATTGTAAGTAAGTAAGTAAGTAAAGTTTATTTATAGAGCACCTTTCACAGACATTGACAGTCACAAAGTGCTTTAACAAGAACAAAATAAAACAAGTCAATTATGATCAATAAAACAATTCAGGAACCAATATTTCTAATAAAATAAGACAACAAATAGAATAGACAATATGGAGTTAACAATCAACACACAACAATTAATCATTCCAGCTGTGGAAAAGCCTTTCTAAAAAGATGAGTTTTTAGCAGTCGTTTAAAAATGTCCACAGAATCAACTGTTCTTAAGTGGAAGGGGAGCTCGTTCCATACCCTGGGGGCAAAACATGCAAATGCTCGATCACCTTTGGTTATTAACTTTGTCCGAGGGACAACCAACAGAGCCTGGGAAGAGGATCTCAGTGACCTTATGGGAACATATGGCGTTAGCAGGTCAGACAGATAATTTGGTGCCTGGCCATGGAGGGCTCGATGAGTAATAACTAATATTTTAAAACGTATTCTGTATTGAACTGGGAGCCAGTGTAGAGAGGCGAGGACGGGTGTAATATGACATGATCTCCTAGACCTGGTGAGTATTCTAGCAGCTGTGTTCTGAACCAATTGGAGGCGATCCAATGAGGTTTTGGACAGACAGGTGAAAAGGGAATTACAGTAGTCAAGTCGTGATGATACAAATGCGTGGATAATGGTTTCTAACTCCTGGTGCGATACAACTGATCTTAGTTTGGTGATATTACGGAGGTGATAAAAGCAAGTGCGAGATAGGGAATGAATATGTTTATCTAAAAGCAGGGACTGATCCAGAATAACACCAAGGTTTCTGGGGTTGGAACGAATATTCTGTTTTAATGATCCTAGACGATCTGCAATGTCTGCAGCAATCTTACTTTGGGCAATAATTAAAACCTCAGTTTTATCTGGATTTAGTTGCAGAAAGTTGGCAGCCATCCAGTTCTAATGGCAGAGATGCAATCATGGAGTTTGGTGATCATAATGTCCATGTTATCCGGTTTGAAAGAGCAGTATAATTGAATGTCATCGGCGTAACAGTGATAGGAGATTCCCTCATAAGTGTTGATAATGGTTTTGAGAGGAAGCATGTATAAGGCAAACAGGAGTGGACCTAGCACGGATCCTTGAGGAACGCCACATGTTAGGGTTGTGGATTCGGAGGAGTAGGGGCCAACAGCCACCGAGAAGCTTCTATCAGTTAAATAGGAATGAAACCAATCTAGGGCACTCCCAGTGATTCCCACCCATTTATTTAGCCTGTCGACCAAGATGTGATGGTCCACGGTATCAAAGGCCGCGCTAAGGTCCAATAGCACCAGGATGGAGGAGTCACCGCTATCAGAGGACATCATGATGTCATTGGTGACCCTTAGAAGGGCAGTTTCTGTGGAGTGTTTTTGGCGGAAACCTGATTGAAATTCATCACAGATGCTGTGTTGTTCCAATATGTTGGTGAGTTGACTGGCCACTGTTTTTTCTAGGATTTTGGAGATGAAAGACAGTTTAGAAATTGGTCTGTAATTTGACAGTGTTGATGGGTCCAGGTTTGTTTTTTTAAGAAGTGGTTGAATTATTGCCTGTTTAAAGTTGGGTGGAACACAGCCGGATGACAGTGAGGAGTTAATGATTGATAATATACATGGGCCTACTGAATTAAAAGTATCCTTTAACATGGATGTGGGCAGGATGTCTAATGGACAAGAAGAGGATTTCATGGACCTTATGAGAACAGTCAAATCTTGCAGGGAAATCTGGGAAAAACTGTGGATGGTTGGTTGTCTAATGGGACATGAGGAGAGCGGGGAGGAGGAGGGCACAATGCTGGATCTGACTCTCTCCACCTTGTCAATAAAAAACTTGAGGAAGTCGCTACAGTCATTGTTTGAAAAGACTGGGACAATCGGAGGGGCAGGGCTGACAATAGTATTTATGGTGTTGAACAGAATTTGGGGATTTCTCTTGCTGGATGCGATGATGTTAGCAAAATATGAAGCCCGTGCATCCTTGACTAAGTTGTTATACTCACATAGGAGTTCTTTTAAATGTATTCGGTCAGCCTGGACCTTGGTAGCTTTCCATTTGCGTTCTGCCTTTCTACATTTCCGTTTAGAGCAGCGAGTGACTTCGTTTAGCCAAGGACATACATTTACAGAAGGGACGGATCTGGACTTTATAGGGGCAATCCGGTCTAAAATAGCCACACACTGTGCATTGAAAGAGTCGACTAGACCTGCAGTATCGGTTTGACCGGATTGTTCTAAAACCAAACTGCTGTCAAATGCGGCAGCAAATTCCTGAGTTGAGGACTCATTTAAAAAGCGCGAGAGTTTCTCTCTCTTGCCGATTATGCAGTTGGAATTAAAAGACAAATTAAAATAAATGAAATAATGGTCACTTACAGAGAGTTCCTCAGTAGATACACAATCAATATCTAATCCTAAAGAGAAGACAAGGTCCAGGGTGTTTCCCCCAATATGTGTGGGACCTGACACATGTTGACTAAAATTAAAGGCTTCTGTAATATTTAGGAAATTGACAGCAAAATTGTTGGTAGTGTCATTGGTATGTAGATTAAAATCACCAAGCAAAAGGACTCGCTCAAATTTGATGATAGAAGTTAAAAAATCACTAAACTCAGATAAAAATGAACCATTAAAACCTGGAGGGCGGTAAATTAGGGCACAATAAAAAGGATCCGATCGTCCTACTTTGGCCATTAACAGTTCAAAGGAGGAGAAAGAACCAGTGCTCACTGTCCGGGCAAAGAAACAGTCCTTGTGGACCACTGCTAGGCCTCCCCCAGCTTGACCCGTGTCTCTGGGGGCACAGATGAAAGAGCAGCCTGTAGGGCATAGTTCAATCAGGGATGTGTAATCGTCAGGTTTCTGCCACGTCTCTGTGAGGAACAAGAAGTCTAGATCTTTACAACTGAAAATATCATTCCAAATGAATGATTTATTATTAATAGAACGAGCATTTTGGAGTGCAAATTTAAAGAGTTTTGGACCAATAGCACTCCCAATGAAGGGAGCCTGAGTGAGCGGTAGGAGATATCTGTTTTGGAGTTGGCCCACATGATGTTGGTGCCTAATATTACAGAGACGGTTTGATATAACAGGGATAACAGATGGGGCAATGTCAGTATGTGATGGAAGGAAAAGGCAATGTGAAGGGGGGGGGTTGTCTGTTGTTGACTGGCGTCATGTAGTGGTGGATTTTAGTAGACGGGTGATGTTTGAGGCCAGTATCTTTTTTCCTTTGTAATTTAAATGAGTGTTATCATAGAATAGCTGGGGTTTTTTCCAAACTGAGTCAAAGTTGTAGATGTAGCCATAACCGCATGCAACACAGAAATTTCGGATCCAGTTATCTGCACTGACTAGGCGACTGAAAAGTTCGGATCGCCTACTGAGGGTTGGCATTAAGCCTGAAAAAATGCATTTTATTTTCAGGGTTTCAATAAAGTAGGCTAGTGTCTCATAGTCCTTCTGCAGTTTTATTGATTGGGCAGGCCTTGATTTTATATCATTGAAACCCACATGGACAATGACAGAGTGGATTGATGGATACTGGTGAAGAATACCTGGGATGTGTGTATGCAAGTCCTTAATTTTTGCGCCAGAGTATGAATATGTTATGCAATCTGGGATGGCTACATGACGTACAAGAGAGTCTCCCACAAGGAGAAATTTGGGGGGTGATATATGAAATGAAGCTACATTGGACTCTGCAGCATGAATAACTTCATTGAGTGGTGAGGGGGGAGGGGGGTCAGATGTAGTTGCACTGGCCGGGGTGAATGGGGCGGGGTTGGTGATTTCAGACTCGGCTGGGTTGTTGACGTCATCATCTGGAACAGCTGTGTCCATTTCTCGGCTGGAAGTGGACGGCGGAGATGGCGGACGCTCGAACAGGTTGGCTGCTGTGAGCGGCGAGGAATAATACGGAGGAGAACGCTGTCGGCTGCGTTTGAGGTCCTTTTTCGGAGTCAGCGTCGTACAGCTTCGCTTTCGAGTTGAGCTTCGATTGAAACGGAGCTGTTGTTGTTCTTGGGCAGCACGTGGATGGGCGACCATGGCAACCACAGACGCCGCTGTTAGCATCTTGCTGCGGTTAGCATCTAGCTCCTTGCTAGCAGCTTGCTCTGCCGCAGCAAGTGGGGAGAAACAGTTGGACGTATGGAGCGGGGAAACCAACGGGAGAGAGAAACTTCTCCCCTTCTTGACCACCGATGCCCAGGAGGGAGATTTGGGCAAAGATGGACCGTGGGGTGTTTTATCCGGTCGTTGTCCGGCTGCCTCCAGTTCATCCAGTTGGGAGAGGACCGATGACTTTCTTCGGAGGATGTCTGCTAGGAGGTCCTCTATGTTGCGGAGCTGTGATCTTAACTCGGATATGGAGTCGTCTGAGGTGAGTGGGGTCGGAGACATTCTGAGGGGAAAAGAAGATAGGTGCCAGTACACAGAGCTATGGCTAGGAAGTGGATGTTGTTGTTGTTAGCAGAGGCTAACATTAGCTGGAGAGTGAAGCGGTACGTACACACACGGGCACCGATTATGGTGCCCGCTGCGGTGATCTGGTGTGGAAAACGAACTCTCAAAGATGACGAAGAGAGTATTATTCTATTGCTTAGAACAATACTTACACGCAGGGGCTCCGATTCGGAGCCCGGTGCGGTGATCAGGCGTGGTCGGTGGATCAGATTGTGCATCGTGTTCTGCATTCTGATTGGCTTAACAGTATCTCCGCTTCTTCACTTCCTATCTCAATAACGTTGGTCGCCTGGCAACAATGCTGAGAACGGCCAATGAGCTTCAGCGAGCAGCTCAAGAACGGGACCCTTTGATGAATCGTTCATTACAGTCTCAGATATAATCCATGGTGGCATGTCGGTTTATAACAATCTTTTTGCCCAGAAGAAAAAAGAGCAACAACAACTGCCCATAACTATGTTCTTCTCTCGAAAAAACACAACTTTCATGGTTTGCATTAATGGGCGTTGCCCTTACGGCTCAACAGCGCCCCCTAGATAATGTTTCTCTGCCATAACCTTTGAACGGGTTGTGATAAAGACATGTGGGTGGTGTCGTGGACTCGGTATTGAGTCTTTGACCTTCATTGGCCTGAATTAGGCCCGCCCCTTCTTCTGATTGGTTGTACCTATTTTCTGTTATAACTTTTGAATGGTTTGACAAAGAGAGTTGTGGGTGGTGTCATCCAACTCGGTTTTGAGTACTTCACCATAATTGGTGCAAATTAGCCCCGTCCCTTCTTCTGATTGGTCCATATTTGATAGTTCCTACTTTCTGCCATAACTTTTGAATGGTTTGACATAGAGAGTCGTGGGTGGTGTCATCGGACATGGTTTTGAGTCCTTGACCATAATTGGTGCAAATTAGCCCACCCCTTCTTCTTATTGGTCGATATTTTATAGTTCTTATTTTCTGCCATAACTTTTGAATAGTTTTACATAGAAAGTCGTGGGTGGTGTCATTTCTGATATGCTTATGGGGGGCGGTGGCCATGAGTGTGAGGGCCCGTTAATCGATGCTTGCATCGTATAATATTATTATTATTGTTATTAGATATAAATATGCAGTGCGCTTTGTTGGGAAGCATGAGCAAGCCTTAAGAGCTCATTCCATGGCTGAAAACTTGCTTGGTAACAATGTCACTGAGTTTTGGAAAGAGGTAAAAGCTACAAATAGGGCCAAAGCAGAATTGCCATGCTACATTGAAGGTGTATCTGGTGCAGACAATATAGCAGAGCGGTGGAGGCAGCACTATGCAGCTCTGTTTAATTGTATCAAAAGTGAGCCCTATTGTGTGGGCAAGTTAAATGAGGAAGTGATTCTACAATGTTTCTAGGGTTTATTGATGCTTCCAAGGCATTTGACAGAGTAAATCACCATAAGCTTTTTACTAAACTCATGCTTACGGGTGTGCCTGGATGCATCATACGTATCCTGGTTTACTGGTATGACAAACAAGGTATGCAGGTTAAATGGGGAAACAGTCTATCATCACCCTTCAGTGTAGGCAATGGTGTACGGCAGGGGGGGCTTCTGTCTCCAGCCCTGTTCACCTATACATGGACAACCTGTCCAAGCGGTTGGGGAAGTGTAAGACAGGTTGTCTGATAGGGAACACTCTGTTAAACCATCTGATGTACGCAGACGATTTGGCCATTATGTCCCCCAGCACTGTTGGGTTCCAGCAGCTGTTGGATTTATGCTCCGAGTATGGGGTTGAGTTTGATGTACAGTACAATGCAAAAAAGAGTGTTGTATTGATATGTAGGACCAAGGAGGATCAGATGCTGCACTTTCCAATGTTTTACCTGTCAGGGCAATCCCTTTGTGTATCTAACACGATGATGGAAGATGATGCTGACATACGTACAAGCAGAGACGAATGTTATATGTCCAAGCAAACATGTTAGTCAGGAAATTCCATTACTGTTCCAATGATGTGAAAGTGAGCTTGTTTCGTGTTTACTGCACCCCTATGTATGCAGCCCCATTATGGGTCAGCTACAAAAAGGAGACCCTGCACAAACCTCAGGTAGCATATAATGACTGTCTGAGGATACTGCTGAGAAAGCCCAGGAGTAGCAGTGCTAGTAAACTCTTTTGTGACTCAAGGCTAAGCACTTTACAGGCTCTCTTGAGGAACATGATGTTTAAGTTTATGTCTTGACTTGATGAGTCACAAAACCGTATCATAATGAAGCGCACAAGCCCCAGGTGCAGTTTGGTCAGATATCAATCATATCTATGGAAACATTGGTATGGGTGCCTTTTAAGACTCTCATGAATAAGAGTATGTTTGTATGTGTTTATGTATTTGTTTTTTTATTTTTTATCTTGTATGTCTTGCTATTGGGTCTCTAGAGCCTGTAATAAAGTTTATATATACTTACGACATCAATACTGCGTGTAATGAACTAGAACCAAGATCATCCAGTTTAAGATGTATACCAGGTGTTGTTCTTATATAGCTTCCTACATTCACAGCAGGTCCTACTTATACTTAGTTTATACTTAGTTTATTTGGTGGTATATTCCAATGCATTGGGGAGCTTTTGAACAGAATAGTCAAAGTAGCATTAAAATGAGGGGGCGACAGGGGGACAAGGCTCTTTAGTGGGGGGCAGCTGCCCCCCTTCCCCCCCGTGGATCCGCCCCTGGTTCATTACGATACCACTTGCAGGTTATTTCAGATTAAAAATCAAGTCTCAGTTTGACTTTTAAGAAAGACTTTTAAGTTTTTCATAATTGAATAGTAGAAAGAATTCTGAATACACTTCTGCAGAAAAAAGAAGAAGAACAGCTAGCCCTTATATTGCATTGCTTTTATTTCAAATATGTTGGTCACACGGGATCACTTCCTGTTATCTGAGCATTTCATCCATCATTATTCCTCTGACATTGTTGCTAACAGCCGTAGAGCATGTTGATCCTGCTGATGTCCCAGCGGGACAGACCGTTCCTCTGGCCGATCTGGGCGTTGGGGTTTCCAATGGGGGTGATGGTCTCCCTCCCCCGGCCCACGGAGAAGGCGAATCTTCCATAGTGCATGATGGAGGAGTAATCGTAGGGCGTGTTCAGGTTGTTGGTGTCGTGCTTGTGGAAGTTGTAGGCGCTCTGCTGGATGATGTTCATCCAGTTGATCCTGACGTAGCTGTCGCGGTCGCTCCTGGTCTGCTCGTGCTGGAAGCCCAGAGCGTGGTTGAGCTCGTGCTGGACGATGCCACCGTAGATGCAGCCCGCCCTGTTGAGAGAGAGCTCCTGCCGGCCCCCCTGTCTGCCCAGGGCGGAGTAGCATCCGCCTTTGTTCACAATGCTGATGTAGTCGTTCTCGTTCCTGCGAGGGGTGAAGCGGACGCAGGTGCGGCCGAAGGCCCTCATGGCGCCCTCGATCGTCTGCCTTTCGTACCCGGAGAACTGAGAACTTATCGTGTAGGCGATCACCACTTTGCCATTGGAGGCTTTTTTCCACAGACAGCTGTTGTACCAGCACTTCATGGCGTTTCTGGTGACGGGAGCCACCAGGTCTCCTTCCAGCAGGAACTCCTCTGTGGCGTTATTGGTGGTCAGAATCTGGGTGGTCATGTCCACTTCCGTTTCTTCATCTTCTGCCATCTCTGCGTCTTGACCTTCATCCTCCTGGAAAGGTTGAGCCTGAGAGAGGCCGAGCAGGAGCAGCAGGAGCAGGCTGGCAGAGGGACTCATCTTCAGGTGTGGAGAGACTCCTTGGAGCTTGATGTCTGCTCAGTCCGGTCCAGGGTCTTTATACGCTCCTGCACAGGTGTGTCTGCAGCAGGATTATGGGTGGGGGGCTACACTGTTAGGCCTAATGTCAACCTCTGCAGGGAGGACTCTGCAGACAAACCTACTCCTCAAACACGGTCTCTTATAACTAGTGATTAAATGGATAAAGTCAGATTAACTAGCGATATTTACTTCACCTGAACACTTTGTAAACTTTCCAACCAGTGAAATATTTTCTGTCAAATTAACCTCCAATACACCAATATATATTTGCATTTTCAGAAATCTGCTCTACTTCTATTTGTTTTACTTTTCTTCAGTTATTCTACAAACACAAGAAACATGAGCATGAAACTTGCAACACTGTTACACCCAGATGTAGGTGATATGTACAGCAGGCCTTCGTGTTAAATACTAACATAAACGTGTTTAGTAAATGTATTCATTTATTTTAATTCACTGCTTGAAACCACAGCTAAAATATAACTTATTAGGCACAAATGAAATCTTTCTATCAACTGCATCATATCATATTAGCTTTTGAGGTTGTGTTAAATTGTATAAGTTGTCTGAACCTATGATCTCACGTCATATACATGTATCGATCTCTGTGGACGAGCCCGATGTGAATGCGTGCCTAAAATGATGTGTCATTCTACTGGCTAATGTGAAGCTGCAGAGTGGAGGCAGTGGGATAATTAAGTGATGTCTGCAGCAGATGTACCAGCCAGGAGGCGTGTGACGAGATTGACCAGCAGTGTCAGAGGTGCTTGGTCACGCAACACACTCGCAGAAACAGCGGGCCGACACACCGCAGCTCATCAGACTCCGTTATATCCCCGTCCATTACCCCAGGAATGACCTCCGCAGGTATATGAAGAATTTATTTTTTGCATTAATACTTCCTCGGGATGGCATGACCTTAATGCCTGCTTCAATCATGTCACATTACAGAAAGCCTCTCGCAGTTTTGTCATCTCATCCAGCTGTGCATCAGTTTGTGACATTATCCCTGGGTCAGGATGGAATCCACCGCTGGGTAACAGATCTGCAAACACTCTATGTGTTTGCTTTGCTCTAATTGTGGCGGTTTTGACACTCTGGCTATTTTTAACCCTCCTTTTCCTTTTTTTCTTTTTTGGGGGGGTTGAACTGTGCATGATATTTAAACTGGGGAGAAATCTGGATGCTTTGTGTGAGAGTCACTTTTCTGTGTTTAATTCATGTCTTAATGCTTGGATTTCAGGGAACAACCAAAGGCTGACTGCTTTCCGTGTCAATCTGGAAAAACTGTTTGCTACATGTCGGGAATCTTTATGGCTAAGAATTTCATCCTAGTGGAGTTAATTTGAGTTTGTGTAGGAGACAGCTTTTCCATCGTGAGCTCAGTTATGCATATATCTTTTAAACAGTTGTGCAAAAGAAGACCGTTTTCATGTTAAAATATACATTTCAGTAGTAAGTAAAGTAAGGGATTACAATCTGTTTATACTGCTGGAGATACAAGCCAAAGTAAGTTTGGAGTCCGATCACAGTAGATCCCAGTCAATCCCAGTCGTCTCCTCTAACATCAGTCACTTTGCGGCATTATATATATATATATATATATATATATATATAAATCCCTCAGCCTGCCAACTCAGAGAAGGAGGAAAGAAACCAAATTCTGCAGTGTCTGTACAGCCACCCGGATGAGCCGTCCAGTGTGATGTGGATCTACGAGCCAATAAGATTCTGCTCTTTCGTTACGTAACCAAAATGCGATTTACATCTGTCGGCCTCCGATTCGTGAAACCACGCTCACAACTAACTCCACCGGCCGGAGCTTCCGCCATTTTTTCGTAGCGGTGTATCGCGTCATTCAGGCAGCCAATCAGCACAGAGCCTCATTATCATAGCCCCGCCCACTCAGAATCCTGCATAGATAATGAGGTTAGAGAATGGGAAGATAAAGACATGGCTCAGGCTGAATTTCTAATTTATTTAGCAAAAACAATTAAAAGCTTGTTTTTAAGACATCCATGGCCTGTTTAAAATAGGTATTAGATGCCATAATAGGTCTCCTTTAAGCTACAAATATTAGGCTATCAATCATTCAAATAAATAAACGTTCATTAACACCTCCTTGTGCCGTTTCTCCGCTTTCTTTTCATTTTCTTTTCTCTCCTCTTCTGCATCCCAGCCATCAAACTTAAATTCACCTATTAATTTAAAATAAATTACAAAATCACTCATGTCTCCATCCTGCGGTAGCTGGCTCTTCTTCTCTGAATCTCCGTTGCCGTGGTTACCACCTGGCAGTTGATCCAGCGCAATTATATTAAAGCTATCAGGCAATTTGATCGAACTTGTTTTCTAGGTGTCCATTAACACTTTTAATGGACACCTGTCAGCCAATCAGAATTGAGTATTCACACGGACCGTGGTATAATGGTGGAGAATAGGAGGAGCTGTTGTGAATCTGGTCCATTAGCTTATGTGTGAGGTTGACTTTTGGAAGAGAAATGGAGACCGACTTGTGACTCTTCCATCTGTTTAGAGTCACCCTTCTTTAATCAGGAAAAAGAAAAAAACAACATGGACCCACAGTCTTTTTGAATTTCTGCAAGCAGCAATATTTTTGCCGCTTTTTCATTTGTGTCGGCAAACAATCTATTGATCGCAGCCTCAAAGTAAACCGTGAACAGCTCACATGGCCTTCTTCTTGCTGTGAACACATACCAGATTGATTGCTTATCTGTGGTATGAATTATGAACTTTTCCGTGAGTCTGCGTCCTAAAACAGGACTTTGGGACACTTAATGTGGGGCATGTGAATGTAACTCTCCCTGTTTGGTTAGCAGTTCTCCAGGAGGTTAAAAATCCACTTGCAAACGCGCTCCTGATGGTCTTAAGGAGTTCAAATGTGCAGCAGTACGATGTCATTACTGCATTTTACGTTTTTGAAATTCTCCAACATTCTCGACCTGAGTTCCAGTTTCATGAGTCCTAAGTCCTTCATAGTTCTACAAGTCAGTTTTAAAGAGTTCCGTCACATCTGCAGTCATCTGTTGGATCAGAACCAGACACAAAGGAACTGAACACCACTAAGAACTTTTCAGAGAACTGCTTTTGGACCAAATCGTTGTTACAATCAGGTTTGAAATTTTCTTTTTCTTTTTCTGGCGGTCCAGGCCAGACATGGAAATCATGGATTAATCATCTTTAAAAAAAATGTTTCCATATAGTTTGAAACTTTTAATGTCTGAGGTCGTAGAAAATCCTTCTAATGGTTGTTGGAAGACTCCACCATACATTCTCCTCCATACATCACCTCAACCTAACAAAGGTATTAATTATTATCCCTCCGATGTGCACTTCCTGCCTGTGGCTGCAGGGGATTGTGGGTGTTGTATTGAAATATTGACATGTAATATTCCCACAGGTCCAGCCTGCAGCAACTGCCTGTCTGAAGCATTAAATGTCACACAGTTCAGCTGTTTGCACACAGATAAACAAATACACACACCACGTTCAAGGGACACACTGTTACTAATCCTCAGACACACACACACACACACACACACACACACACACACACACACACACATATCCTGCTCTCATTAATGCAGAACCTCTTTCTCAAACATGAAACAGCGTGATCTGCCAGCACCTCTCAGGGATCTCTGCTGCATTTTAGAATGATTAAACTATCCCCAGTGTGTGTGCATGTGTGTGAGGTGTCATGTGTGTGCATGTGTGTGTAAGGTGTCATGTGTGTGTATGTGTGTGTGTAAAGACAATAATCTTATAAAAAATAAAAAATAAACATTGTGGGTCTTCTTATTAAACAAACACAAAAGCATTGGAACACAAACATGATAGTAGTGGATCAGCAACAATATATAACTTGTTTCTATTATTAATTTAACCCTTGTACTGTCTTCGGGTCAAAGTGACCTAATTCTCCTTCCTTCCTTCCTTCCTTCCTTCCTTCCTTCCTTCCTTCCTTCCTTCCTTCCTTCCTTCCTTCCTTCCTTCCTTCCTTCCTTCCTTCCTTCCTTCCTTCCTTCCTTCCTTCCTTCCTTCCTTCCTTCCTTCCTTCCTTCCTTCCTCCCTTCCCTCCTTGCTTCCTTCCATCCTTGTTTTCTCCCTTCCTTCCTTCCTTCCTTCCCTCCCTCCCTCCCTCCCTCCCTCCCTCCTTCCTTCCTTCCTTCCTTCTTTTCTCCCTTCTTTCCTTCCTTCCTTCCTTCCTTCCTTCCTTGACCCAAAGACAGCACAAGGGTTAACATACTGTAGATAAAGTGATAAAGAAAATAGAATAAAGTGGCTGATACTAAGTACCTGTCACGGCTCAAAGACAGAGAACCCAAATGCACGACACCAAACACAATCAGAGTCCAAGAGGCTTTAATCAGGGTCAAAGGCAGGCAGGGGTCAAACCGGGTAGTCAGGCAGATCAGGCAAACAATCCAAGGGGGTAGGCAAAAATCCAAAAACCGGAATCAGGCAGGGTCGCAGACAGGCAGGCAGGCAGAAAACTGATCAAAAATCGGGAACGCTGGAAAGTGAGGCACAAACACTCGACAATCTGGCAAACTAGAAGGTGGAAATGGGCCGGTATATGAGGGGAACTGCTGATGAGGGAAACCAGGTGTGGAGCTGGGCAGGGTAAGCACAGGTGAAGGGAATGAGTGGATTTCTGGCTGATGAGAGTGGCAGGGTCTGGAATGACAGGAGAGTGAGTTAACAAGTAAAAAACAAATCAAACTGAGAAACCATGACAGTACCCCCTCACTGCAGGTAGGTAGCAGCCAGGTGCTGCTAGCCATCTTTCCTTGATAAACTGCTCATCAGCAGGTGTGTAAACCTCGCTGGTCTGGAGCATCAGTGTATGTATTAACACAACGCCAAGAAGGGAAGACATAAGCAATCCATGTCCACTGTCAAAGTGATGATTTTGGGTCTCCAGTCACGGGGACTGTGACCTTCACTTTCATGCAGTGCACGATGAACTCCTCTGTATACACAAGTGTTCTGGAGACAAATGTGAGGATGTCTGACAGCTAAAGACTGGTTCAAACCGGGTCATGTGACAGAAAATAGCTCAAACACATCAGCACATGTACATAAAATGTACATGCCAGACAAGGGAAAAATCAAGTTCTGTAATGGCGGAAGAGTCAAATGCTCTGGCAAGACATTTAGTCCAAGAAAATGTCCACAATCCTCAGTGGATTGAGACAACGTGGTAAAGAAGAATCGACCACAGTTTCCCCCACAATCATGTGGGACTCTGATGAAGTCATACAGGAAATAAATGATTCATCTAATTGCTGCTTGAAGGAATTTACAAGCCACGCCAGCAGGAGAATTTAGGAATGACAAATATTATTTGGGTTTTTTTTTTAAATTAATGAACCCACTTTTATTTTTTTGTATTAAGTAATTACATGTTTAATTATCTAACTGTTTAAATCAGATTAAAGATGAGGGCATTTACTTCTGCACATTTCTATACGTATGTTTGTGTGAGTGTGCATGTGCTCCCTCTGCAACCATCAGGACCTCTGGCCTTGGGCATCAAACACCCCGAACAAGCCACATATGATAACTAACTATTGATTTAGTCTCCAGAAGACACTCAAACAAATACACACATTTACACGCTCCAACCACACCAACTTCAGAAAGTTGCCTTCGCGACGAGTGGTGACATGCTGATAGCTGCTGTTAGCCGCTCCCCTGCAGCTACCAAGCAGCCGGCCAGTCAGGGCGGCTGGGTGACGGTTCAGAGGAAGCGTAGTCCTAAAAGGCACACGGATTACCATCACTCGCTTCATGTTTCTAACCGATTTTCCCCACTCAGCAACACACCCGCTGAGAAACCGACCCATGTGAGGCCGACTCCAGCCACCATAGTTAGGTGTATCCAGAGGGCCAGAGCGGGCGACATCGAAGCAAATTTGAGGTTGCTGGCAAAGAGTAATTGTAAATTTGGTAAAGTTATCATACCTGTCGGCACTAATGACACTATGGCACTAATGACGCCCGTCTACGCCAGTCGGACTCCGTAGGTTTCTCTGGTCCCCTCCCCAATCTGACCAGCGATGAACATGTTTAGCCACATTCTATCGCTCCGCTGCTGGTTGTCTCGGTGGTGTTCAGAAAATGACGTGGCCTTTATTGACAATTGGAAGACGTTTTGGGGAAAGCCCAGTCAGATTAGAAGAGACGGCATTCATCCCACCCGGGATGGTGCAGCTCTTATTTCAAGAAATTTGGTCAATATTAATAGACAAAGGCCTGCAACGTGTCCCCCTGCAGGCCTATGCTGCACGGGGGACACCGACATGATGCACTGAGAGGTGCCCATCACCCCCCTCTTTCTCTCCTCTTCTTCTCTTCCTTTCTCATTTATTAATTAAAAGTATCTCATAACCATCTTTGTTGTCCATTGTTCTTGGTACCCTCCTTTTATCTTCTGTGCAAATATTTACAGGCCAGAGCTTCAGGAGCTGCATGCTGTACCTGTAGTCCCCCCCTCTGATCATCCCACTGCTAATTCCACCTGTCTGTGTGGATGTCCGGTAGATACCTGCCGACATCCTGACCTGCAGCCCCCCCCCCCCTTCTGACCACCTCAGTATCTGCTGTCTACATCTGCTTATATAGTTATCCCCATAGTGCACCAGTTAGCCATTGTGTCTGTGTCTTTCCTTTCTCTGTTCTTCATTCTCTCTGTCTGTTTTCTCTTTTCCTGCTCTGCCCAGCTGGTCTCCGGCACGAGGGTCCCCCTTACAACCCAGATCCTGCTCAAGGTTTCTTCCCTCCTAAGATGAGTTTTTCCTTGCTACTGCTTGGCTTAAGGTTTTTCTCCCAATAGGGGAGTTTTTTAAATGCCATTGTTTATATTATGTTTATGTAATAATTGCTCGGGGGTCATGTTCTGGGTCTCTGGAAATCGCCTAGAGACAACTTCTGTTGTAATAGACGCTATAAAAATAAAATTGAATTGAAAATTAAATTGATAGACTGCAGTAGCAGACACAATACGTCTACGTGAATGAAAGGCAGCCAATTATGAAGGAAATTAAATGGTGAGATTATACGATAGGATCCAAATAGAGTTCAACTCTGAGGTGCACAGAAGAAATAAAATAGTGAAAGTTTGTGAGAGTAATTTGCCTCCTTCTTGCTCTTTTTCCTCTGGAGCCTGCACTTAATTTTTCTGTGGTATCATACTGAACACATAAAACTACAAGAAAAGTCCTGAAAGATGGCAGGTTATTAAGGGGAAATGAGATGAAGAGATGCTTTGATGGACTGTCAGCAGAGTTCAATTGACTCATGTGTGGGAGATGTAGACCGAAATATTATTTTTCTCTGGCTTTCTCTCACCTCCTTGCCCCCATTTTCATCAGCCACCTTTCTCTCCCACAGATTCATCACTATCACAGTGCTCCTGGGGTGATGGGATTGTTTTCAGACACAACGAAAACACCCAATCTGAGTGTAGATGGGCTTAAAACGAAGTCGAGACCTGCATGTTAACGATCTCAGGGACGCCTGCATAATACACCTCAATGCATGCAAATAGAGGAAATAAAACAAGGCGGCAGGCTGGTGAAATGGTTGCAAAATGTTGCAGGATGAGGTAAAGTGAGGTGGTGTTCAGTAAGGACAAAGGATGACACAATTGAATAATGGAGGTGTTTAAATCACATGCAAAGCAGCAGGAGCTTCAGAAGCGTCCTCAGACTCAGCTGAATTTAATTTACACATTTAATGTTGAAACAGATATGCTCATTCACATTCAATCAACTTAATAGTCACACGGTGGATCTCATCCAGGGTCACCTCAGGTCTCAGATTATTTATTTGTATTTGGAACGCATGTGTCCATGATTGTGTTGATCATCGATCTCCGAGTGGTTCTTACACAGTAAATTAATCTCCATTTTGCCTCGACTGTTGAATCCATCTTTTGTTACCATTTCATCATTCTTTTTTTACTTAAATCATTGCTCGCAATGATAATGGTCATTAAAGCTGCAAGCAGCGATGAACGGGCCCTCACACCCTTGTGCACGTTCAGGCTGCAGTGGAATCTTGTATGACTTCATGTAGATTCTTCAGGCCTGGACATTTAGCGGATGAAACCACCCACAACTCTCTATATCAAACCATTCAAAAGTTATGGCAGAAAGTAGGAACTATCAGATGTCGACCAATCAGATGAAGGGGCGGGGCTAATTTGTAGCAATTATGTTCAAGGACTCAAAACCGAGTCCGATGACACCACCCACGAGTCTTTATTTCAAACCATTCAAAAGTTATGCCAGACAATAGGGACTATCAAATATTTACCAATCAGAAGAAGGGGCGTGGCTAATTCAGGCCAATGAAGGTCAAGTACTCAATACCGAGTCCAATGACACCACCCACATGTCTTTATCACAACCCGTTCAAAAGTTATGGCAGAGAATAGGGACTATCCAATATTGACCAATCAGAAGAAGGGGCGGGGCTAATTTGCACCAATTATGTTCAAGGACTCAAAACCGAGTCCGATGACACCACCCACGACTCTTTATATCAAACCATTCAAAAGTTATGGCAGAAAGTAGGAACTATCAAATATGGACCAATCAGATGAAGGGGTGGCACGCTTTTTTGGCTTGAGGCACGTAGTTTTATCTGTATCCCCCTCCTAACCAGCAAATCTTAAAAAAAAAACAAAAACAGTCTTTTTCTCTTAACTGTGCACAGTTGAACATTAGCTTACATTTTGTCTTTATACCACAATAACCAAAAATGTGAGCTATTAACCGATATCTTTTCCTTGCTTTGGGCAGATAGTTGCAATTTGCCACGACAACATACTGTTTTGAAAAATAATGCTTTCTTCCAGTACAATGTAACTTTTGTCTTGATATATGTGCTTTGTTTGCTAAGATGAGCGCTGCCTCTTGCAGCACAGCCCTGATACCAATTGGTCCAGGCCGGCCAAAAGGGGCTGCCACACCACCATCCCCCTGTGCATGGCCTGCAGGAACTTCTGTATTGTCAGCACTGGACACACCTAAAGCAATACAGGGATTGTATCAGTTTATATATATGTCAAATTGTCACATTTAGCTTTTAAACACCAGTATTATTAAAATGGGGATTTACCCTTAATGCCAGTGTAAGCCACTGTAGTATATGTGAAATATTTTGATCCAAATTAAAGCATGATACTGTAATGTTTACAAAAAGGTAAAGCATACATACCCTGATTTGTATGAAACGAGGGGCCTTCATCACAGGAATCCTCTTCTGACTCTACAATAACACATAGGTTTCATTAGAATGATAATAAAATGTAAGTACATTATACATCATATGAAAAATGAATTGTTAAGACATACCCATAGGTACTGGTGGGGCAATATGGGCTTCCCAACCACTATCCCCCTCCCTGTGCAGGGCCTGTAGTCCCCTCCTCATCACTGGACACACCTGAAGCAATACAGGGATTGCTTCAGTTTATTTATATGTCACATTGTCACATTTAGGCTGTTCACACCAGTATTGTTAACAAATGTAAATACCTATGTGTACAGCTGAAGCTGAAGGCTTCTGCTGTATATCTTTCATTAGCTGGCTCTCATCCTCTGACTGACTGGTGCTCTGGATCTGCTATTTTTTATCCATTTTTTTGGAAGAAATGCTGAATGTTCTTCTGATTTCTTTTCATACTGTAACAGTTAATAATGCCATAACGCACGTCACTTTATGTATTGTACAATAGATAATTATGTATGCATGAATGTAAACTAAATGTAACTGACGTTAGTCAGGGCTAACATAACAATGTTATGCAGTAAGTTACAGATTTACAAAGATAACTTAGATAGCTTTAGCATCAATGACCGTCAAAACAGTGTTTGCTAATGAGATGAGATGATGACAGACTTGTGCCAATTACACTGGGGAAATTGTATCTTATTACTGTTACAGCTTTTAAGCACAGGCACAGTAAATATAGCTGCCAATAAATGTAGGCTACTCACATCTTTCATGAACGACAACCACTGATGTATGGACGTAACGCTGGGATGCTCCAGTTTGTATGCCCGCTTCGTCGGTTGCTTCTTCTTCTTTCCGTCCCGTTTTTCTTTTTTTTGCAGGCTAGATACAACTTTAGTGCATTACTGCCACTAAGGTTGAAGGTGGAACTGCAACTCAAAATAAGATTGCGGCTTAAATTCAACGTCATGGCCCGCCTCTCACTGGGCATATAGCCAATCATATTTTCAGACATTGGGGTGGCACCAGGGGTGGCCAATCATATTTTAGGGGTGGCCCGTGCCACCCCAGGCTACTCCCTGAACACGCCAGTGCTGGATGTGGCTCTGATTCATCAGACTAATTTTTTCTGAACGCAGGAAGCCCGTATTTCTTTGCATGTGCTCTTGGGTTTATGAGTTAGAGTGCTGCCACTAGCAGCCACTCACAACCAACCTGCTTCATGACACCACTGGTGAGCTCTTTAACGGCTCCAGTCGCTGCGTGGGTGTCTCTCAGCACATCAAGTCTATTCCCAAGAACACGTTCTTTCATAAACTGGTTTCTCTCTTAACTGGTCTTAGTGTCTTATCTGAAATGCTGATGTCACTCTGTTTACTTTGTGATCTTCTACGTTACTGAGGCATGACTGTTATCCTCTTTTGTTTGTTTTGGATAAAAGTGTCGGCTAAATGGTTTGAAGAAACAATCTGGAGCTTAAATATGTGAAATGCCAAATGATTAAGATAAGTGTGTAACATTTGTTTTATTTATGCATCTGCATATTGTATAAAATATCAGACCATACGACACATTAATGCTGTTAAGGCAGACAATGTCTTTATCCAGACTGAGAACGACATGTATGTGCAGCCCAATACACAGGCTTCATTTGTGGGGGGAGCAAAACCATGAGGAGGTTTTGTTCATAACTGCTAGCATCTTTGCATATACTTTACTTTACTGATGACTATTGTCAATCCATTGAGAAGTAAACATGCTCATGCTCTTCTAGACTTATGTTATACAATAAAAAAAACAGGCTTTCCAAAATTGAATTGCGTGGGAGGCTGGATTGAAAACTGATTAAAATCCATGTGAATTATAAAAAACTGTGTTTCTATTCGAGGAAATGAACGAGACAGGTGAAACAGTCAGAGCAATGGCAGTTTCTTGCTTCTGCTGGAACTGAGCAGAAGAGAAAAACCAGCAGCGCCACAGGAGCTGGAGACCACAGCAGCTGGCTGTGATGGAAAACCATCTGAAAAACTCAGTGGTACTCAGTCATCCGTGTGTTGTTTTACACTCTGAATCACGTCCAACAATAAAATAAGTGCTGACTTGCAGGTCCTGTGACTTGCTTGACTCAGAAGTGCTAAACGCTGTGATGCTTATGGAATTAAGAAAAAATATGTTTTCATTACAAACCATGTCGGTAGGCTTCATTTTTGAACATTTCAGGTCTGGAAAGTTTGAACAGTGGGGAAAATAAAGGCTCTACTTTTCATCTTTTCACCTCTTTTCTCCATCCCTCCATCGTTTCAGCTCAACTTACAAGGTGCCTGCTAAGCTTTTGGAAATAAGAATGAGAAATTAAAGCAGCAAGCAGCAATGAACGGGCCCTCGCAATCGATTTTCATGCGTGTACGTCAAACCGTATTGTGGTTTTATCTGTATGGACCAACCAGATGAAGGGGGGGCGCGCTTTTTTTTTCATCACCACGGTAACACTTTTGACTGGGAAAAGTAATGCGCATCATCGCAGGATAGAGACGCACATTTTGATGTATAACACACCTGGGTGCACGTTACGGTTCGGGCCGCATTAACTGCCGAAGGAATGGCATAAATTGCGCCAAAATTACAGGATTAATTCAAAATGGCCAACTTCCTGTTGGGTTTCGGCCATGGCGCCAAGAGACTTTTCTTTAAGTTGTGCCATGATACAGGTGTGTACTGATTGTCCTGCATGTACATCAAACCGTATTGTGGGGCTTGAGGCACAAAGTTTTCTAGGGGGCGCTGTTGAGCCATTAGGCCACGCCCATTAATGGAAACCATTAAATATCAAATTGGCCTGGCTTTCTCTGCACAAAATTTGGTGACTTTTGGGGCACGTTTAGGGGGGCAAAAAGGCCATCATTTCGTCGGAAGAAGGAAAATAACGAGGAAAAAAAATAAAAAATTCCTACAGATACAATAGGGCCTTCGCACTGTAAGTGTTCGGGCCCTGAATAATAATTGTGTTGAATGAGTTTTGGAAAAAATAGCACTGTTGCCTCACAGCAAGAAGGTTCCTAGTTTAACTCCTGGGCCCGGCAGGGTCTTTCTGCATGTTTTCCCTGTGCTTGCGTGGGTTCCCTCCGGGTACTCCGACTTCCTCTCACAGGCCAAAAACATGCATATCAGGTTAATTGATGATTCGAAATTGCCCGTAGGTGTGAGTGTGAGTGTGCATGCTTGTCTGTCTGCATATGTGGCCCGCGATAGACTGGCGACCTGTCCAGGGTGTATCCCTGCCTCTCGCCTATAATTAGCTGGGATAGATTCATTTGTATTTCTTCCTTAGTTGTTGGTTCTCCCTTATTTTCTCCTTTCTCCACTGTCTGTCCCTTCTCTTTTCTTTGACATTGCTTTATATCTCATGTCCCTGATTTCTTTCGCCAAATTATACATTTTGTCTCCACTCCCTCCTTTCTCCCGTGCTACAAATTGGACGCACTTGAAACACCTCCCCAGGGGTGTCAGGAGGACCTCCTCACCAGATGCCTCCTCCTCTGGATGAGGGGGAGCCGTGACTACTCCAAGTTTCTCCTGGATGAGGGAGATTCCAGACACCCTGCTGAAGGAACTCATTCCAGCTACTCTTCTCCGTGATCTCTTTCTTTCGGTTACTACCATCAGTTCCTGACCACAGGTGAGGGTGGGGACATAGATGGAACAATAAACAGGGAGCCTTGCCTTTTGGCTCAACTCCCTATTCACCACAATCGATAACTACAGAGTCCGAATTATTGTGACGCCGCACCGATCTGCCTCTCAGTCTTCTGCTTCATTCTTCCCTCACCCGAGATCAAGTCCTCAAGATTGTTAAACTACATTTGTACCTCCACAGTACCTCACTTCTACCCTTATTAGGGCCTGAGTGCGAAGGCCCTATTGTATCTGTAGGAATTTTTCTTTCTTTCTTTCTTTCTTTCTTTCTTCTGCCCCCTAAACGTGCCCCAAAAGTCACCAAATTTTGCACGAAAGCCAGGCCTGGTGATAAATTAGATATTTCATGGTTTGCACTAATGGGCGTGGCCTAACGGCTCAACAGCGCCCCCTAGAAAACTTTCCTCTGCCATAACTTTTGAATGGTTTGACATAAAGACTCGTGGGTGGTGTCATGGGACATGGTTTTGAGTCCTTGACCTTAACTGGTGCGAATTGCACGCGCGAGGGTCCGTTCATCGCTGCTCGCAGCTATAATTTTTATAATAACTTTAGTATCATATTTTGAGGTACTGACTCTCTTACAATTCAATCTTGTCCAGAGATACTTCATTAATTCTTGGAGGGACATCAGGTGTTCCATCGACTTTCCTTATCCACGTTTCTTCAGAGACATCGTGGATGGTTCTGGCTGAGGGAAGGATCTCCTGAAGGACCTCTGTAGCAGATCCAGTCTGTGTTGCAGCAGATCTGAACAAACCTCTGTTGCTGATTCTCTGTGGTGAAGAGGATGCTCAGGGTTGACAATGATCTTTTTTGTTTTATGAGTCTATGACAAAGGCCAGTCTTGCAGAGTCCAGGTTCCACCTCAGACAAATCTAACTAACAGCCCATACTCTCAGTGCACGCCGGACAAAGTACCATGGTTGAATGCGCTCTCCATGTTTAGAAAGCACAAGTGGACTGGTTGGGCAAACCCCCACGATCCCTCCAGGGCCATTTCGGGGGTATGAAGCTGGTCCCAGGACAGAGGAACACACTCCTCACTCTGAGTTGTGACGAACGTTTTGATTCTCTTTCCCTCCATAAACTCCACCAGGGAGGCTGAGGAGAATAATTCAACATCTTTTGGTCTCCTTTGTTTTAAAAGAGGACCACCTCAGTCAGTCAGCCCACAGGGACTGCTCCCAGAAAGTAAAAAAAAAACAAAAAAGGAAACACCACAAAAAGTCTTTGATACTGCAAGTTAAGTTACACCTTTTACTGGCTGGACCGAAGAATCAGGATCAAAGCTTTTTTCCTGTTGATGTAGAACATCTAAGTCTTTGTGTTCACTCTATGATTGAAAAGGTGTTCACTGTGCTGCATGTTAACCACAGATAGATGTAGGGGGGTCAGAAATGTGAATCCTGATCTGAAACACAAACAATGAGGACTTCTTACCTATGAATTATTGATATATTCATCTACGTTCCATTACAAACCACTGTCAAATAAATGCTGCATTAGTATTTGTGCATTATTTAAATGTCTCCACTCTAGATATATGCACAAATCTCTGGATGCTGATTTGATCTCACTGATTCACAAAGCTGCACATAATCAGCTGGGCAAATACCTCAGGGTTCCAAAGCTGAGAGGCCTCAAAGCCATTTAGAACACTGTCGAGCAACTACTTAATGATAATTTGCTGTAATACACAGGAGAATTTGCAGCCCGAAACCACAAATTATATGGGGCTTAAAGCAGGTCCTGCATCAGTTTTAACGTTGGAGCCTGAGGTTCCTCTGACAACCTCTTCTTTAACCTTCATTTTATTTGTTTTCTGCATATATTGTACTTACAAAGCAAAAACTCCACATGTGAAATCTAATTACAAAAAGCTAGCCTGCAGCAAAGTCTTTGAAAAAGTACTGATGCTGCTGTGAACAACTCCCCGCGCCTCACTTAGGAGCTTCATTTGAAACAAAAAGGCGTCCATCAGTTTCAAAATGTTCAGTCTGGACGATTTTAATCAAGTATAAGACAAAAAGGTCACACACCAAGTGCAGTCAGGTTAATTTATGGGTAAACAGTTTCTTTTAGATAAAAAAATGTCAAGCAGATCCGGGGCCTCATTTACAAAGAGTGCGCAAAAAAACGTGGGTACGCCACTTTCTACGCTCACGGTCGGATGTTCAAAAAGGGATTTGAACGTGGAAAGTTACGGTCCTTCACCTACATTTCAAGGCTGGCGTACGAACATTTCTGAGGTTTGGTCCATTGGCAACACTCACTGGTGATTAGGGGTGTAACGATACAGTAATCTCACGATACGGTACGATACACGATATTGAGGTCACGGTAACGATACGATATTATAGCAGTATTTTTTTAACAACCTTGAATGAGGAACATATGACTGGAAAAAAATGTCTTTTATTTGAAAGACACAAAATACAAAACAATGCTGTGTTTGCCCTATTGTTCCAGTTTGTAATGCTTTATAACTGTTTAAGTTTTAAAGAGAAAGCCAGGCCAAACATTTTCCACAAACTGAACTAAAAGTAAATGTCAGGTTTGCATTATGATCTTCAGTTTCATACAAGTACAAATATTTTGCCACAAACTGAATAGTTTCTCTCATGTATGATTTGACTTTTTTCTTTCTAATTTAACAACTAAAATTACATAAATAAATAAAAGTAAATAAATATATACAATTTTACATCATAAAAGATTGATTCATGATCACCTTATAAGTGTAAGAGGAGATTTATTTTTGTTAAGAAGGTTATTTTGGTAATTCAGGGTTCATTATTTTATAAATATATTCTTTCTATTCTGATGTAAATCAGGGACTATAATGACACTAGTCAGTTTATCTGTAGTGATTAGTCTGTTTTAGATTGGGCGGAGTGATACGCCACAGTACGGCACTAGGTGCTGTGTTGATGTTCTAAAATCCTACACTGTTGAGGGACATTAAAGTACACTGGAACTCAGCAGAAGTTGTCCCCGTGTTTATCCTACTCACCACCCCAAAAAGGTTTAATTTAATAAGGTAAGGCTTCACTCTACACAAGCCTTACATTAGTAAAAGTTCAGAGCTCAAAACCCTGCAAGAGTCCCGTGATCGGGACCAAAACGGTACTAGTTTCTTCTGAGCGGAGGAAGATTTTGGTCCGCGGGTCGAGGTGAGGTCGCGGCCGCGGTCGCGGTCGGATGCGCGTTTCTAGTCAACACAATAGATTAATATAAATAACCCAATATCGCGATACACTCTGTCACCTCCACGACACGTATTGTGACGTTTTTGTATCGCAAAATTTCGTGGCACGATATATTGTTACACCCCTAGTGATGATGCAGTGAATTCAAAAATCTGAGGAAATGAGAGGTCATCAATAAGTTCACGACCACACATGAAGGACACAACAGTCCCTACATCACCAGATAAGTTACACAAGAGTGGAGCTGCAACAATCTCACAATCAACCACATGATTTGAACAAACAACTAAAGGTCAGATCACAACGGAATCCCAATGGCAGCTTTGGCTCCTTTAGATCAGTGGTTCCCAACCTTTTTTCCTTGTTCCCCCCCTACTTGTGTCTAAGACCAGCTGGGCCCCCCGACCCGTACGTACTAGCAGCAAAATAGTCTTTAATTGAAAAAATGAACATTCATTATGTTTTTTTTGATACATTTCTCTTTGGTTTACTCTGTATACATATGACTTTGTTTTTCTCCAATGTCACCAATGTATAAAATACGCACAAAAGGACATAAAAGGACATACAAATATTTCTGAAAAATGTCTCTTAATATGAGACCAACATTTTTTAACATTTTTCCTTTCACAACCTGCACAACAATGATCTTAGACAAAATACTTCAAAATCAATCAGGAATGGCTTATAAAACCGTTTTTAAACAATCTGGAGTTCAATGTTCTGCAGTTTTCACAAGTGGAAAACATTCAAGGCAGCTGCCGATCTTACCACGTGAGGACACCCCATCAAATACACCCCGAGATCTGACCGTGCAATGCTCGGAGAAGTATAAAAAACAGAAGAGCTGCATCTCAGAGCCTACACGCCTCACTGATCATGTTTAATGTAAAAGTCAATTACTGCACAATCAGAAGAAGACTGAACAAGTACGGCGTGTTTCCTAAGCACGACTGTCGTTAAAAATCTGTAAAACCTCTGAGCCAATATCTCATGAGACGTGTTTACATTACCCCTAGTGCCTAAAATAAAATATCTGTAATTGAAATGGCATCTACTTGAAAAAAACACTCCCCGATATCAAATAAACCTTTTTGAGCTGCCAGGAGATGGTTTTTCAGGTGATTTGATAATCCACTTATTCGCAAAAGAGTCAGGAAACGCTTTTTGGACATTTCCACATCTTTGGCAGCGGAGGATTTGATGTAGTTGGTCAGTTTAAAGTAATAAAAATCTAGTTTCCTGTTGCTTTTCACTCGATTAATAAGCCATAGTTGACCTGTAACACGATTTAGTCATCATACATTACATCAGGGCGTTACCTCTGAATAATCATTTGATTGATCGTCTGCTGCTTCATCATCTGGATATTTTCTCAACAGCAGTATTGCAATCATTTATCCAAGATTAAAGATGTTTTACTCCATTTTCTTCAAAGTTTTTTTTCTTTTCAATATTTTTATCCCCTGATTTTTCCCCATTTTATCACCCAGTGCTTCTACCTAAAGCTTGAATTATGCTTCTGCGTCAAATTGACGGCGTGCACACGCCGCCACCGTGACGCCGTCGTGAACCCTTCAGATTTCTCCGTCACTCCATTTCGTCGCGGTCCAATACCTGCAGTGACCGCTAATTCGCAATCTTTTCCTAAATGGTTTATCCAACTTTTTCCGGTCACAGTGAATCAAAGAGATAAAGACAACTATTGTGCAAAAAAACTAAACCAAAAAAAATCACACATACACGAAGAAAAGAGCGCTGAAAGTTCACAACTGCTTCAAACTGGAAACCGGAAATGCGTTGCTACCAAGCGAACCAATCACAGCCCTCTCGTCTGCGTTTGGTCTGTGCGCCTCGACGCGTAGTTACAATTTTCGTAGTTACAACGACGCCGTAGGCATGGCGTCGTTTTGACGCAGAACCATAACTCAGCCTTAAGTTGGTCCTGCACTGAGCTCAGGTCTCCTCCTTAACCTGAGGAGAGAGCAGGCCGCATCTTTTCACCAGACAGGGTGGGGTTTCTCTGGCCGGACGTAGCGCGTGGAAGGATCACGTTATTACGGCCAGATCCTCCCCACCCCATCTGTTCCCCGGTTGGCCAGAGGGGGCATGTATAGCCCAGGACTGTGTGCATGTTTTTGTGAGGGTAGCTCACATTAGCTACCAAAGGGAACACGGGGAGAACATACAAACTCCACACAGAAAGGCCCTTTCACCAACCCCACCCAGGGTGCTGAAGTCACGGGAGAAGTAAACAAGCCCTTAGCACTAGGGCTGTAACAATATATCGTGCCAGGAAATTTTGCGACACAAAAACGTCACCAATACGTGTCGTGGAGGTGACAAACTGTATCGCAATATTGGGTTATTAATATTAATCTAACGAGCATCCGACCGCGCCTCGACCCGCGGACCAAAATCTTCCTCCGCTCAGAAGAAACTAGTACCGTTTTGGTCCCGATCACGAGACTCTTGCAGGGTTTTGAGCTCTGAACTTTTACTGATGTAAGGCTGGTGTAGAGTTAAGCCTTACCTTATTAAATTAAACCTTTTTGGGGTGGTGAGTAGGATAAACACGGGGAAACTTCTGCTGAGTTCCAGTGTACTTTAAAGGTGACCTATTATGGCATTTAACGTATATTTTAAACAGGCCTTGAATGTCTTAAAAACAATCTAAAGCTTGTTTTTTCTACATAAATCATAAATCCAGCCTGTGGGCCCTGTCACTAGTTTTACCGCTTCTAACCTCTTTTTCTGTGCTCCATTCTAAGGGAAGGGGGGGGGTATGATAATGAGGCTCTGTGCTGATTGGCTCCCTGAATGACGTGTAGCAAGGGAGGAGAATAAACCCTCGCTCTGCCAGAGCAGCCCGAGCCTGTAAATTATCACAACACTGAATTTTCACAAATGGAAACTTTATTGTTAAAAAATAAAATATGAGTTTTATATAAATAACATTTATGCACTATTTCAGCCGGATCTACCCGGCGGATGCTGAACGCTGGCCCCGGAGCCACGCCGGGCGCCCGGGAGCAGCGCTGCTGGAGCAGCGCGCATCACCGCGGCTTTAACGGGGGAATCTGACCGGTTCCGACCGGCCGGGACCGCAGGAACCGGCCTGGACTGGAAGCAGGGACTCCCGGGGACCGACCAGCGGAATTTCAGCCGGATCTGCCCGGCGGATGCTGCGCGACGGGCGCTGCAACCCCACGGCGGGCGCACAGATCGGCTCCGGGGCGCATCCTGTGCGCATCGCCCGTTATCGGTGATCAAACCGACAGATTTGCCTGAAAATCTCGGAGGGTGAAGCTGGTCCGACCTGGGACGGACCCCCGAGGACCCAGCTCCCAAACCACCCGGGAACCTGGATGATTTAACCCGGATCCGCTCCGCTGCGGCGCCGCGTCCGACTGGCTCAATGAAAGGACCGCTCCAGCAGCGGAGAGAGCTGGTTGTGGCGTGGTTTCAGCAGCGGAGGCTGAACCTATGGAAATCTGCTCCTGTCGTTACGTAACGACAGGAGCAGATTTTAATCGGCTCAAAAAAAACCACGTGACACTGGGGGACTCTGTCCGGCGGGGGTCAGAGACCTTGCAGAAATTCATGGTATTTTGTCTCCCCTGTGCTGGCAGGGTGAGGGGAGACCACTTTATACATGTTAAAACAAGAAAAAACGTGTTTTTCATAATAGGTCCCCTTTAATGTCCCTCAACAGTGTAGGATTTTAGAACATCAACACAGCACCTAGTGCCGTACTGTGGCGTATCACTCCGCCCAATCTAAAACAGACTAATCACTACAGATAAACTGACTAGTGTCATTATAGTCCCTGATTTACATCAGAATATAAAGAATATATTTATAAAATAATGAAATAACTTTCTTAACAACAATAAATCTCCTCTTACACTTATAAGGTGAACATGAATCTTTTTTATGATGTAAAATTGTATGTATTTATTTACTTCTATTTATTTATTTAATTTTAGTTGTTACATTTCTGGAAAAGAAAAAAGTCAAATCATACATGAGAGAAACTATTCAGTTTGTGTCTAAATATTTGTACTTGTATGAAACTGAAGATGCATAATGCAAACCTGACATTTACTTTTAATTCAGTTTGTGGAAAATGGTTGGCCTGGCTTTCTCTTTAAAACTTAAACAGTTATAAAGCATTGCAAACTGTAACAATAGGGAAAAAACAGTATTGTTTTGTATTTTGTGTCTTTCAAATAAAAAGACAATTTTTTCCAGTCATATGTTCCTCATTCAAGGTTGTTAAAAAAATACTGCTATAATATCGTATCGTTATCGTGACCTCAATATGGTGTATCGTACCGTATCGTGAGATTAGTGTATCGTTACACCCCTACTTAGCACCAACAGCGTTGTCACTCTTCCCGGCGACGCTGTGGGTGCTAAGCCGAAAGGCTCAGGACCTTCTAGAAGAAAAGAAGAAAAGTGTTGCAGTACAAAATACACAGAGTTACACTTGTTTGAAAAACAGAGATCTATGGAAACACCGACCCCCCTGTATCGAACATTCAGGGATTCAGTTTTTCTTTTGCGCAAAAGTGTCATGGAAGCATGGCTATGGACATGAGACCAAAGTGGAGGTGTTGCACTGAACGCCGAGCCCCAAGCTGAAGTTGTGTCAAACAAATTCCTCCAAAACCATGTGAGAGACTGAAACAAGTACGTCAAGTTATTACTGCTAAAGATGGATCTACAAGCTGCTAAAGCATCAGTGTTTTGTTCTTTTTGGCTTCTTTTTAATAAATAATAGCAGAGTTTAAAGAAAGTGCATATTGCCATTCATCTAAGCCAGTTATGATAATTGGAAAACACAACACATCTGAGACTTAAACAGAGGAACATTTACTTTAGCACGACTGTATCTGACTGAACAGGCCTGTTAGTCCCTCCATATCTGGCTCTCACAGGGTCTTTACTTCGCTTCTGTCCTCAAACGTATTGACTCTAAATAAAAGTGG